>NW_023644674.1:5000-8527 GCF_015228065.2 Penaeus monodon | reverse complement strand
AAATTTTTTCTTTTTAAATGTAAAAATAAAAAAAAAATTATTTTTTAAAATTATATATTTAATTTATTATTTTAAAAACTATATATATATATATAATATTTTGTGGGTGTGTGTGTGTGGTGTGGGGGGGTGTATATATGGTGATTTTAATAATAATATATATATATTATATAAAATAAAAATAATAATTATTGGGGTGTGTGGTGGGGGGTGTGTGTGTGTGGGTTTTGGAAATATAAAATTATTATTATTTAATAATTTAAAATTATTAAAATATATATTGTTTAATATGACAATATATTATTAAAATATTATATTTTTTAAAATAAAAAAATACAAAATATTAATTTTTATTTAAATTTTATTTTTTTATATTATTTTATATTATGTATAATATTACTTTAATTATAAAATAATAATTATTTTATTATATACACCAAAATTTAATTATAAATTAAAAAATTTATTAATTTTAAAATTTTAAAACATATATATCTTATTAAATATATTTATATTTATTATTTAATTAATAATAAAAAATTTTATTTTTAATATAATTATATATGCACACAAAACACACCACACACCCACCACCCCCCCACACACCCCACCAATATATATATATTTTTTAATATCTTTTTTTTTATATATTATAATTTTTAAATAAAAATATTTATTTTATATTTTAATATATATATTATAATTTTATTATTTATATAAATGTGTTGGGTGGTGTGTGTGTGTGTGTGTGCTGAATGTTGGTGTATGTGTTTGTGTTTTTTAAAAAAATGGGGTATCCCAAATATCTTGCAAATATGCTTTTGTTTTAAATATATGATATTAACACTAATCTGGTGAATAAAAAAATTTTTATATTATAATAAATTATATATATTATTATATTATATAAAAAAATTTATTAATATATTTTAATATTAAATATATTCTATATTTAATTAATAAATAATAATAATAATATATATTAAATATTTAAAATATTATAATTTTTTAAAATTAATTTTTATATTATTTCTTTTTTTTTTACGAACAATATATATATACATATATATATATATATATATATATAATATATATATATATATAAATATAATATACATATATGTATATAAACATAATACATATGTATATGTGTGTATGTATATATACAAAAATATATACATATATAAATATATGCGTGTGTTGTGTGTGTGTGTGTGTGTGTTTGTATATGTTAATTATATATATATATATATATATATATATATATATTACATATAATATATATATACATACACATATACATATGTATATATATAAAATATATATTATATATATATAATATATATATATATATATATATAAAATTATATAAAATATTTATATATACGCACACACAGACATACATAACACATGCACACACACCCTCGCACCCCACACACACACACACACACACACACATAGTATGTTAATATATATGTGGGGTGTATATATACATATGTATATATACATATATACATATATAATATATATATATATATATTATATAATTATTATATATATAATATATATATTCATATTAAATATATTTTTTTCCTAAAGTAAATAGAAAAAAATAATTGTAATAAATAAATATTTTCTGTTTAATATTATTATATAATATATATATAGAATATATATATATAATATAAAATTTTTAATATAAATATATATATAATATATAGCAATTATAATCCCTTTTATAGCACACACAATATGGTATAATACATAAAGCATAATGTTGTCATCTTTTGCTGTCTTTGTCTCTCTCTCTCTCTCCCCTCTCTCTCTCTCTCTCTTATAATATATAAAATAATAATATATATATTATATTTTATTAATATATTAAAAAAAAAAAAATTATATATGATATATGATATATAATAAATGTGTTGGGGGTTTGTGGTGGGTGGTGTGGTGTGTTTTGGGTGTGGTGTGTGTGTGGGGGTGTGGTGTGGTGTGGGGGTGTGGGGGGGGTTGGTGTGTGTATATTATATATATATATATATAAATATATAATATATAAATATAATATATATATATATATATGTGTGTGTGTGGGTGGTGTGGGGGGGGTGGTGTGTGGGGTGTGTAGGTGGTGGTGTGTGGTAGTGGGTTTTTGTTATATATATATTAATATATATAATAAAAAATATATATAAAAAATAAAGAATTTAAAAAAAAACACCACACACAAACACCCCAACACAAAAAAAACCCCCCCAACCACACAAAACAAAAAAAAAAAAAAAAAATTAGTAGAATAAAAAAAATTTAAGGTATAAAGGATAAATAATAAAAAATTTATCAAAATAATAAAGTAGAAAAATTAAAAAAGAAATAAAAAATAAAAATATAAAAAAAAAAGATAAGATAAAAATTATATAAAAATATGGATATATATATTATAAAAAAAATATAATTAATAAAAATTAAATAAAAAGGGAGATATATAGATTAATATATATATAAAATAAAAAAAAAAACACACACACAAAAAAAATATAATAAAAAAATATTATATATATATATTTAATATTAAAATAAAATATAAAATTATATATATAAAATATATTTATTTTATAATATATATATATATATAGGTAATAATATATTTTAATAGTATATGTAATTAATTTAAAAATTTATATATATAAAAAAATATTATATAATAATAAAATTTTTAAAGAAGGGGAATAAAATATTAATTAATATATAATAATAGAAAAATTATATATATAAATAATATATAAAATTATATATATATTAATAATATATAACATTAATATATATAAAAATTTTAAAAATATTAAATTTTAAATTAAATTATATATATTTATTATATATAATATATATAAATATATAAATATTATATATATAAAATTTTATTATAATATTATATAATATTAAAAATATATAAAAAATTTTTTTCTCTCTCTTCTCTCTGTCTCCTCTCTGTTCCTCTCGTCCCCTCTTTTCCCTCTCTTCCCCTCTCTTTTTAATAAAATATAAAATATATAATAAAAATTAATAATATATATGTATATAAAATTAAATATATAATAATATATATATATAATAATATATATAAATCATATATAAAATAATAAAAAAATCAAATAACATATATAGGAAAAGATTATATATAATAATATATATATTATAATAATAATATATATATAAAATATATATTTTGTATAAAATTATATAATAATATATTATAATATAGATTTTATAATATTATTTATTTTTATATAAAATGGATATAAAAATATATGTATATATATATATAATTATATATGTATATAAATATATAATATATATATATATATAATAATATATATATATAATATATATATTTTTGTGTGTGGGTGTGTGGTGTGTGTGTGTGTGTGTGTGTGGTGGTGTGTGTGTGTGTGGGGTGTGGGGTTGTGTTTTGTGTGTGGGGGTGTGTTTATATGTCTGTCTTTTTCATCTTTACATCTACTTTT
>NW_023644672.1:0-8528 GCF_015228065.2 Penaeus monodon | reverse complement strand
AGTTTTTTTTTTTTTTTTTTTTTATTTTTTTTTAAAAAAATTTTTTTTTTGAAAAAAAAAATTTATTAAAAAACAGTAAAATTAAAAATTAATAAAAAAAATTTAAAAATTAAAATAGTGATAAAAAAAAAATTTATTTATTTTTTTTTTTAAATTTTTTTTTTTTTTTTTTTTAATATTTTTTGGGTTTGTTAAAGTATAATGAAAAAAAAAAATATTTTAAACTTGCAAAATTAATAATTGATAATAAAATTGCATAATTTTTTAAAAAAATTTTTTAAAAAATTTTTAAAAAAATTATGAAAAGGGGGTTTTGAGATAAAACGATATAATAAATGATAAAAATTATAAAAAAAATGACGATAAAAAAAAAAAGGGGGGGAAATTGTGCCCCCCCTTATTTTAAAAAAAAAGGTAAAAAGGAAAAAAAAAAAAATCGAAAAAAAGTCGAAAAAGGGGGGCAAATATAGAAAAAATTTAGACTTTTGAGAGAAAAAGACTTCCCAAAAAAAAAACTTTTTTTTTTTTTTTTTTTTTTAAATTTCTTTTTTAAATTTTCTGGAAAAAATTTTTTTAGGGGAAATTTTTTTAAAATAAAATTTAAAACCCAAATTTTTTTTTAATCATGAAAAAATAATGATGATAAAAGTGGAGAAAAAAATAAAAAATTTGGAAAAAATTTAAAAATTTTTTTGAAAAAAAAATTTTTAAAATTATTATCTTTTTTTATAACATTATTTTTTTAAAAATTTTATTATTTTTTATTATTATTTTTTATTTTTAAAATTATTTTTTTTTATTTTTTTTATTTTTAAAATATTTTAAATTTTTTATTTTTTTATTATTTTTTATTATTTTATTTTTTTTAAAATTTTAAAATTTTATATTATTAAAAAATTAAATTTTATTTTATTTTAAATTATTATTTTTTCTTTAATTTTTATTTTTGGGGCAAAAAAAAAAAAATTTTAATACCTGTTAATAAAAAAAAAATAAAATAAAAAATAATAATAAAAATTTTATTTTTCAAAAAAAAAAAAAAAAATTTCCCCTATAATCTTTTTTATTATTTTTTTATTTTTTTTTGGTAGTTAAAAATTTTAAATTTAAAAATTATTAAAAAACAGTAATTTTTGCAGAAATAACGATATTAAAGAAAAAAAAATTATATTAAATAAATTATTAAAAAAAAAACGTTATAAATTGTTTTTTTTAAATTTTTGGGTTTTTTTATTTTAAATTTTAAATTGTAGTTGTTATTTAGTTAAAGTTTGTAAAAATAATATTAATTTAAAAAAAAAAAAATTGAATATAAATAAATTTATTTAATAAAATTGCAGTAATGATATAATTAAAATTGCAATTAAAATGATAATAATGGGGGAAAATGGATTAATGATTGGATTAATGATGTTTAATTAAATATGATTTAACAAAAAATAATGAATGAAAAATCATGATAATTTAATAAACGTTTAATAACAAAAATTGGCTTAATTATAAAAAAAAAAAGTAAAAAAAAAAAAAATAAAAATTTTTAAACAAAAAAAAGAGAAAAAAAAAACAAAATCAATAGGAAAATAAAAATAAAGCTTTGAGATAGACTCCAAATGAAAACTTTTTACTTTTCCCATTTGATAATTTTTGGCAATTATTAGGGTTAATAATTGACCCAAAATTTAAACCCAAATTCTTATTTTCATGCCCAATAATGATGATAAAAAAGGAGAATAATAGAATTTGGATAACTTTTTGATGATTATAAAATAATTTTACTATTATCCATTTTATTTTAATTTATTTATCATTGTTATTAAATTATTTTATTTATTATTAATTATTATTTTTATATTGCTTTATTATTTTTTTTTAAAAATTTTTTAAAGTTTTATTAATTATTTAATTTTTTTTTTTATTTTATTTTTTTTTTATTATTATTATTATTTTATTATTATTATTATTTTTTTTTTATTATTATTTAAAATTTTTTTTTTAAATTTTTTTTTAGTAATTTATTGCCAAAAAAAAAAAAATTTAAAAAAACCCCCTGTTTTTAAAAAAAAAAAAATTTAAAAAATTAGAAAATAATAAAGTTAAAAAAATTTTTATAAAAAAAAAAAAATTGTTTAAAAATTTTTTTTTAATATTTTTATTTTTTTTATTATTTATTTTTTTATTTTTTTTTTACGGGTAATATAATAAAAAAATATAATTTTTCATAAAAAAAAAAAGAGTTAAAACAAAAAATAAAAAAAAAAAATAATGATAAAAAAAATTTAATTTAAAAAAAAAAACGTTTTTTTTTTCTTTCTTATTTTTTTTTAACTATTATTATTTTTGGGTTTTTAAATTAGTAATAGGATTTTAAAAAAATATAAAAAATTAAAAAAAATTTGCCAATAATAATAAAATTTTTTAAAAAAAAAAAGTATTTTAATAATTTTTGAAATTTAATGATGAAAATTTTGTTTTGGAAAAAAATGGATGTTTTAATGAAATTAAAATTGTTTTGAAAAAATAAAATGGTTTAAAGGGATTAAAATTAAAATGTTTTCTTTAATGGATGATGAAAAAACATAATTTTAAAATGATAAAATTTTAATATGTTTTAAATGTGATTTTTAAAAAATTTTGTGCCAAAAAAAAAAAAAAAAAAAAGGAAAAAAGAAAAAAAAAAAACCCGAAAAAAAAAAAAAAAACCAAAAAAAATCTAGCGAAAAAAATTTTTCCCCCTTTGAGAAGGGGGCTCCAAAAAAAAAAAATTTGGTTTTTTTTTTTTCCCCCAAAATCATTTAATAAATTTTTGGACAAAAAAAATTCTTTTTAAAAAATTTTTATAAAATTTCCCAAAAAAAAAATTTTTTTAATCTTTTGATAAAAAAAATTGATGAAAAAAAAATTTTAGAAAAAAAAAGAGGGGTTTTTTGGATAACATTTTGGGGGGAATTTTTTAAAATTTTTTTTTTTAATTTTTTTTTTAAATATTTTTAAATTTTAATTTTAAAAACTTTTATTTTTTAAATTAAAAAAATTATTATTTTTATTTAAAAATTATTTTTTAAATTATTATTTTTTTTTTTATTATTTAAATTTAATTTTTTTTTGTATTTATTTCCAAAAAAAAAAAAAAAAAAAAATTTTAAAATTTTAAAATTTTAAAAAAAAAAAAAAAATTTAAAATTATAAAAAAAATATTAAATAAAAAATTTTTTTTTTAAAAAATATTTTTTTTTATTTTTTATTTTGTTATTTTTAAAAATCATTATTATTATTTTTTTACTGGAAGTATAATTTGTAAAAATTTTAAAATTATTTAAACAGTAAATAATTACTTAAAAAAAAAAACCGGAAATTAAAATTTTAAAAAAAAATGAAAAAAAAAAAATAATTTTTTTATGAAAAAAAAAAGATGTAAAAAATAATATTTTTTTTTTTTTTTAAAATAAATTGGCAATTAAATATTGATAAAAAAATTTTGCAGTAATAATGATAAAAAATTAAAATTTAAAAATTTGAGGGATAATGATTAGGGAAAAAATTGGATGTTTTAATGAGGGGATAAAAAAGGGAAAAAACGAAAAATAAAAAAACTATAATAAAAATTGTTTAAAAAAAAAAAAAAGGAAATTTGGGGGTTCCAAAATTTTTAAAAAAAAAAGGGGTTTTAAAAAAAAAAAAAAAACCCCAAAAGGGAAAAAAAGCGGGCAAAAAAAAATCTCCAAATTTTTTTTTAAGGGGCCCATTTTGAGAGTGGGGGGGACTCCAAAAATGGACTTTTTTTTTTTTTTTCCATCATTGATTAAAATTTCTTTGGCAATTTTTTTTGGGGGGTTTAATAATAAAAAATTAATTTACCAAAATTTTCAAAATTAATTATGATAATTAAAAATTAAAAAAAAAGGGGGGGGGAAATAAAGAGAAATTTGGGGAAAAACATTTTTAGATTTTTTAAAATTTTATTAACATTAAACCCCATTTTTTTTAAAAATCATTATTATTAATTATCTTTTTATTATTATTTTTTTAAAATTTTATTATCAAATTTTATTAAAATTTTTAAAAATTTTATTATTTTATTTTTTAAAATTTTTTAAATTAAATTTTTTAGTAATTAAAATTCCAAAAAAAAATTTTTAAATTTTAAAAAAAACTGAAAAGTAAAAAGAAATAAAATAATTAAATTAAGTTTTAAAATTTAAAAAATAAAAAATAAATTTTTTTTTAAATATTGTTTTTTTTTTTAAATTATTTTTGGGGTTAAATTTTTTTATTAAATTTTTTTTTTATTTTTTTATGGTAGTAAAAAATTTTTTAAAAAAAAAAAAAATTAAAAAAACAATTTTAAAATTTAAAAAACCGGGGATTTTAAAAAAAAAAAAAAAAAATGGATTTTAAAAAAATTTTGAAAAAAAAAAAAAAACGTTTTTTAATTGGGGAAAATTTTTTTTTTTTAAACTATTATTTATTGATTTTTATTTAGTATAGTTTGTAAAAAAAAAATAATTTATAAGTTGCAATAATTGAATAATAATGTTTTAAAATTTTTTTGAAAGTAAGGGATGGTAATTAATTTTAAAAAATAATGAATAATTGATAAAATTTTTTAATAAACGAAAAAACAAAAAAGAAAAAAAAATTTGTAATTTGGGAAAAATAAAATGAAAAATAAAAAAATTTTTGTGTCCATTATTTTTTTAAAAAAAAAAGGTAAAAAAAAAAATCCCAAAAAAGCAAAAAAAAAAGAGGGGGACAAAAAACCTGGGCAAAAAAATATACCTTTTTTTTTTGGGGGGTTTAATCCCAAAAATTACTTTTTTTTTTCCATTGTTTGATGTTTTTTTCCCCAATTATTGGGGGGGTTTTAAAAAATTTTTAAAAAAAATTTTTTCCCAAAAAAAATTTCTATTAATCATGGGAAAAATAAATTGCTGATAAAAAAGTGAGAATAAAAGGGGGGAAATTTGGGAAAAAAAAAACCATTTTTTTTTTGGGTTTAAAATTTTAAAATTTACTTATTATAAATTTATTTTTTTTATTTATTATTATTATTTTTAAATTTTTAAATTTTATTTATTTAATTTTTTTTTTTTAAATTATTAGTATTATAGAAAAAAAAAAAAAAAAATTTTAAAAAAAAACTGTTTAAAAAAAAAAAAAAAAATAAAAAAAAATTTAAAATTTAAAAAAAAATATTTTTTAATAATTTACTAAATTGTTTTTAAAAATCGTAGGGGGAAAATATTTATTTTTTTTCTTTTTAAATCTTTAAAATTATTTTTTTTTACTGGAGTAAAATTGTAAAAAAAAAAAATTAATTTAAAAGCTAATTTTACAAAAAAAAAAAAAAAACGATAAATTAAAAAAAAAAAAAAATAATTTTAAAATTAAATAAATTATTTTAAAAAAAGGTTTTTTTTTTTTATTATTTATTGGTTTTTTACTTTTTTTTTATTTATTGTAGTTTTTTAATTTAAGTTTTTTTAAAAAATAAATTATTATAACTGCAATTTAATTTTTGCAATAATATTGAAAAAATTTTGGGAAAAGGTGAAAAAATTGAAAAAATTTTGGGAAATAATAATTTTGATAATGATTGATAAAAATTGAAAAAAAAAAAAAAGGTTTTTAAAAATTTGGATAATTTTTCATGTTTAATAATTTGATGATAATAAACAGGAATTTTTGGGTCTTTTAAAAAAAAAAAAAAAAAAGGAAAAAAAAAAGAAAAAAAAAAAAAATTTTCCCAAAAGTCAAAAAAAAGCGGCCCAAAAAAAACTAGGGGAAAAATATACCCTTTTAAGGAGTTTCCCCCAAAAATGATTTTTTTTTTCCATTCCCCCTTTTGAGGATTTTTGGCAAAATTTTAATTGGGGTAAATAATGATGGGGAAATTTTTCCCCCAAAAAAATTTTTTATTAATCAGGGGAAAAAATAATGATGAAAAAAAAAAATTTGAGAATAAAAAAAAATTTTTTTGAATAAACTTTTTGATGATTAAAAAAAAATTTACTATTAATAATATCCCCATTTTTTTTATCATATTTATTTTTTCTTTTATTATTTAATAATTAATTTTATTATTATTTTTATTTATTTTTTATTATTTTTAATATTTTTTAAAAAAAAAAAGGGAAAATTTTTTTTATTTTAAAATATTTATTATTAATTATTTTTATTAATTTTTTTTATTTTTTTTTTTTTATTTAAATTTTTTTTAAATTTTTTTTTTAATTTTTAGAAATTATTCCCCAAAAAAAAAAAAAATTTAAAAACTGTTTTTTTTTTAAAGTAAAATAAGAATTTAAATTTAAAAAAAAATTTAATGATTTTTAAATTTTAAATTTTTTTGAAAAAAAAACGTTATTAAATTTTTTTTTTTTTTTTTTAATTATTTTTTGGGGGTTTTTTTTAATTAATTTTTTGGTTTTGTTAAAAAAAAAAAATTTTTTTAAAAAATTTGGGCAAAAATTGCAAAAATTTAATGATAATAAATTGCAGAAATTTGTTTTTTTTAATTGCAAATAAATGTTTTAATAAGGGATAAAAAATTATAAATTTTGAAAAAAACTTTAAAATAAAAAAAAAATTATGATTTAATAATGATGATTTAAAAACAGTAATTGTGTCCAAATAATTAAAAAAAAAAAGGAAAAAATGGAAAAAAAAACCCCCCAAAAAAAAGTCAAAAAAAAAGCGCCCCCAAAAAATCTAGCAAAAATTTTAAAAGGGGCCTTTTTTGGGGGTGGGGGACTTAAAAAAAAAAACCTTTTTTAACTTTTTTTTTTTTTCCTTTTTCTTTTTTGATGTTTTGGGGGAAAAAAAAAATTTATTTGGGGGTTAAAAAATATAAAAAAATTTCCAGAAATTTCTTTTTTAAATCAACAAATAAGGGATGATAAAAAGTGAGAATAAAGGGGGGGGGAATTTTTGGAAAAAAAAAATTTTTTTGAAAAATTTTTTTTAAAAAATTTTTTACTATTTAATTTTAATTTTTAATTTTTTTCAATTTTTCATTTTTTTTTTTTTTTAATTATTTTTATTATATTTATTATTTTTTATTTATTATTATTTTAATTAAATTATTTTATTAATTTTTTTTTTTTTTTTTTAAATTGAAAAAAAAAAAAAAAAATAAAAATTTAAAAAACTGTAAAAATAATAAAAACAATTTTTTAAAAATTTAAAAAGGGTTAAATTTTATAAAATAATTACAAAATTTTTTTTTTAAAAAATCTTTTAAAAAAAATTTATTTTATTGTTTTTATTTATCTTTAAAATTAAAATTTTTTTACTGGTAGTAAAAAATTGTAAAAAAAAATTTTATTTAAAAAACAGAAAATACAAAATTTAAAAAACGTATTTTAAAAAAAAATAAATAAAAAAAAATTTAAATTTTTTTAAAAAAACGTTTTATTGTTATTATATTGTTATTACTACTTTTTTTTTGTATTTTTGTTAATTAGTATAAAAATTTGTAAAAAAAAAATATTTTTTAAAAAAAAATTTTGGGCAAGATTGCAAAAAAATTTTTAAAAAATTGATTTTAATGAAATTTTAATAATTGCAAAAAAGATTGGGAAAAATGGTGTTTGATTTTTTATGAAAAAATGATGGGTTTTAAAAAAATGATAAAAATTTAAAAAATTTGATATTAATTTAATAAAAAACGAGGGAAAATAAAAAGGGGAAAAAAATTTGGGGTCCTTAATTTTAAATAAAAATAAAAAAAAAGAAAAAAAAAAAAAAACCCCCCAAAATAGTTAAAAAAAAAAAAGCGGCAAAAATTTCCCTGGGAAAATAAAAAAAGGCCTTTTTTTTGGGGGAAAAACCCCCCCCCAAAAAAAAAAAAATTTTTTTTTTTTTAAATTTTCATTTGATTGATTTGGCAATTTTTTTTGGGGGGAAAAAAAAGGGGATAAAAAATTACCCCAGAATTTTCTATTAATCGGGACAAAAAATAATTGGAAAAAAAAAAGGAAAAAAATAAAAAATTTGAAAAAACATTTTGGATGAATTTTTTTTTAAAATTTTTATTTTTTATTAATTCAAAAAAATTTTTTTTTAATTTCTTTTATTTTTAAAATTTTTTTTTTTTAATTATTTTTATTTTAATTTATTTTTTTTAATTTTTTTATGAATATTAAAATTAATTATGAATATTATTTATCAATTATTATTTTATTAATTATTATTATTTTTTTTTTTTTTTTTATTAATTTTTTTTTTTTTTTAATTATTAGAAAATTATTGCCAAAAAAAAAAAAAAAAATTAAAATTTTAATTTTAAAAACAATAAATAATTTTTAAAAAAGTAAAAAATTTAAATTTTTTTTTAAAATTGTTTTAAAAATATTGTTTTTTTAAATATTAAAATTAAAAATTGTTTTTTTTTTTTAAATTTAAAATTTTATTTTTTTTTTTTAGGGGGTCGTAAAAAATTTGTAAAAAAAAAAATTATTTTAAAAAAAAACATATTGATTTACAGTGAAAAAACGATATTTTAAAAAAAAATAATAAAATATTTAAAA
>NW_023644671.1:0-8529 GCF_015228065.2 Penaeus monodon | reverse complement strand
TTTTTAAAAAAAGGGGGGGGGGGGGCCCCTGGGGGGGCCCCAATTGGGGGGGGGGTTTTAGGGGTTTTTCGGGGGGGGTTTTTTGGCTTTTTCTTTTTGAAGGTCTGGTTTGTCGGCTGTCTTTGTGTAATTGCTCTTTTTTGGCATGGTTATAGTGCAGAAATGGAGTAAAAGGGGGATTTGTGAAATACAGTAAAATTACGATAGGGTGTTATTATTTTTGCATTCTTTCATTTTCTTAAAGATTGGCAGTTATATTAAATAAGAAAATTAAATGAAACATGCAGTGGCTTCAAAGTAAAGCCTTTATGTCATGGTTATACTGATCTTTTATATGCTTAAACTCCCTGTGCCCTTTTTGATTTTTGGCTGACAATCAGAGTCTAAGACGAGAGTGTCAAGTGAATCGGGGCCTCTGAGTTGTATGCAGAGGCCAAGACTCAAAAGGGAAATTTGCAATTACACGTAAAAATAGCCAGAGTGGTGTAGCCCCCAGTACCAGTTGAAATATAAGGGAAGTTTGGGTAAAGCTTTTTTTTGGAGGTAATTATTAAAGTGTAATACATGGCTTTCATGCCACAGGACCCAAAATTGCACCTCAACATCGTGGTTAAGTGCATGAGAGGTTTTTAAAAAAAATTTTTTTTTTTTCCTGTTAGTTTTCCCCTGCTAAAATTGCAGTCATTTTTTTCTTTTTTCTCCAGATTTAGAAATCGCAATATTGGGAAATTTTTCGTTTTTTTAATCATTTGTTTTTCATTTAATTTTTTTTATTTTATCAAATCTTGTTTTATTTAAATACATATAAGTCCTTTTTTTTTCCTTGCTTCTGTGGTTGTGTTGTTTTTTTTATGAAACAAAAAATTGAAATATTTAGTGATTTTTCTTCAGGATAAAAGGAAATTGGTCCCGGGGATTTCTTCGTGTCAGGGATGGCAAACACAATGATTCCTTTAACCTTCATTAATGTGGATACAGAAAATCGGCAAGGGCCAACAGCAAAGTCACAACGGGTTTTATCCTTTTTTCATGTTAATAGTTTTCATTGATTTTTTTTTTGTATATAATGGATTATGGCAGAATCTTTGAAATATCAGATTTTTCAATTTTCTTTTTTAGTTATTACTCTTTAAATAAAAATAGAGAAAGTATGGTTTTAAAAAAATTTTTTTTCTCCAAAAAAATCGTTTAAAGATAATTACACTACTAAAATAATAAGATAATATTTTATCTAAATCAAGTCGATGAGATGATAAAAAAAATAATATAATATTTAAAAAAGGGTTTATGATTTGCTTTAATTTTTTTTTTCTCAAATGAAAAAATACTTTATTGCAAAAAATTTTAATTAAAACTAAATCTTTTAAAAAAATTTACCCAAAAAAAATTTGTATATTTAATACTATAATCTTAACAAAATTCTACCAAAAAAATTTTTATATAAACTTAATCTAACAAAAATTTTACCCCAAGTTAATAGTTAATTTCACGTGATGTAATGATAAATTGATTTTATCTTTGGTATAGGATGTAGTTTTTGGAAAGCCAAACATTAAGAAGGAATAAATTTTTGTAAGGAGACAGACCTCATGAGTGTAGAACCCTACTTTAATATTCAGTCCAATCAGGGTCATTGGAATACATGAAGGGACCCAGAATCTTTAGACGGGGATATTCCCATTGGTAAGTTTTTTAAATTCAGAGGTTCACTCCCTTTCTGTGTTTTTTAAAATAGTTTTGATGGACGAATCACATTTTAGAAAAAAATATGAAAGGAAATATGTTAGAACCAATTTTTTAAGAGAATGTATTTTTTTAGGGCGAAGCCAATCATTTTCGTCATCAAACTGTGGTTCAAGGCAAACCAGCAGAGCTTGAAAATAAATGATGCCACATGATCCCGGGGGTATTTTATAATCAAAGGCAGGAAAAGTAACAGTTCAAATCTACGTGTGAAAGAGCCTTGAGATATGACCTCTTTTTTTCTATATCTTTTCTTTCTTTCGTCTTTTTCCTTTCTTTCTTTCTTTATATTTTAAATTAAAACATTCCCTTCAAAGATTCAATTAATTTTGAAGTCTTTTTGTTTATAAATATATTTTTTTTTCCCTAGGTTTTTTTTCCCCATCCGGGAAAAGCTTTTTCCAAAAAAACGTATGATTGTTGAAGAGGACAAGAAAGAGGGCAAAGCGGTGACATACCACCCAGAGAAGAAATTCGCACCAATTACAATAAAGAAGGAAAAT
Source organism: Penaeus monodon (assembly GCF_015228065.2). Classification (NCBI taxonomy): domain Eukaryota; kingdom Metazoa; phylum Arthropoda; class Malacostraca; order Decapoda; family Penaeidae; genus Penaeus; species Penaeus monodon. The sequence continues at coordinate 6,283 of NW_023644671.1, read as the reverse complement.
ATTACATAAACATAACACCCTAACAGATGACGTTGCGTGGGCATTTTTTTTCAAAGCCTGGGAGAACTAGGACCAGGAGATTGTGAGAGATAGGAACAAAAGACAAAAATCATAATTTTTTGCACATCTCGGGAGGAATGTGCGAGACTGAATGGTATACGAAAACACGGCACTGGTATATTGGTTTGCAAAGTACGACAGAAAAAGGTTTTTCGACTTTTGGCCCCAAAAAAAGACCCCAGAGATGAAGAAGAGATTTTTTAGCTACAACTATTCTGGCTTTTTGGCCTGTTAAAAAGTTTTTTTTAAGATGAAGTCCATCTATCTGGCTCTAATGGTCGGAGAGTGTTGAGGCCCAGGGTTTACACTAGGATTTTGATGATCGAGTTACTTCCAAGAGGCTGGGGCTTGCAGGGTCCCTGTTCCCTTCTTTTTGGATTTATTTAAAAAGTTCAATTTTACTGAAAAAAAAGTCTGATATTATTCTTGGCAAAAAAAAAACAAAGGTCTCAGTTTTTATGCTGTACAATACATGCAAATTTGCCAAGACGAAAAAACCAATGGATTGGAAGTTGCCATCTCAACAGGGGGGAAATGGACCACAAGAGGTTAAGATGGAGAGGCAAGGATCCCCACAAGGCTGGCAAGGCTTTCTTACATATCGCTTTGGGGGGTGTGACCAATGAATTCCCAGTTTGAAAAAAAAAGGAAAGTGGTGGGCCCCAAACCCTTCAACCTTCCCAGTGGGGAAGGTGTGCCCCCACACACCAGAAGGAGAGTTTTGTGGTTTTGTGAAGAATCTACTCTAATACCCACATTACCACAGAAAATAGATCCAAAACCATTATAGAATGGCATTCAATGGGCGTGGAAGACTCTCTTCTGACTGGAGAAGACTGCGAACAAGAGTCTTTTTTGTTTTTTCCTCAAAGGTAAAAATCAAGGTGTTAGAGGGATCCCGGGGAAAAGGGGTTCGTGTGTTCCGGGCCCCTGAGAAGGAATAACTCATCGCGGTTTTTTTTTCTTATACCTCACAATAAGCCCCTCGATGTGTTTTTCATCACTCTATGGGGGCCCGGGGTCTGCGTCCATAATGATTTTTGAGAATGTTACCGGCTTTGCGCCCCTTGAAAACACCATTTTAAATTTTTGAAAAGGGGTTTAGTTTTGGTTTAAAAAAACCCTTTGATGACTTTTTTCCCTTTGGAAAAAAAATTTTACAAAGGGATGGGGAAAAGATTTTTTGTTTTTTCCCATGGAAAAAATTTTAACGGGGGGTTTTTTTTTCCCCCCAATAAAATTTTTTTTTCTATACCCCCTGCCCAAAATTGTTAAATTTGAGGGGCCTGGGAAAACAATTAAAAACTGCTCGGTTTAAGCCCTTTTGAACTTTTTCGAAGGTTTTTTTTTTTGGTTTAATGAAGGTAGTTTGAAAAAAAACCCCCAAAAAAACCAACAAAAAAAAAAATTTTCCACAATTGGGGGTTTTTTTGTTCCCCCAATATCCAACCCCCAAATTACCAACCCCGGGAAAACCCAGGAAACAAAAAGGGGAAAAAAAAAAACAGTTAATTTTTTAAAAATTTTATTACCTTTTTTGTTAAAACAAGAACTATTGAATTATCAACTTTTAACATCTCCCCGCTGGACATATGCTATGGGACAGTTAGAGTTATTCAGGGTATATATTTAAGATGCCATCATTATAAATAAAGGGATCCCTTGATAAGGCTACGGCGGTGTATTTTTCAGAAATTCCAAAAAAGTTCAGTGAAACGCTATGCCAAACAAATCAGATAAAGTTCAAGGCCCACTTATGCAGGTTTTAGAAGGGGGGAAACAAAAAACCAATATGGAAACATGAAACCCAGATATGATGGATAGACGTTGGACACCCTTTTTTCCCAAGACAGGTGTTGATTAAAAGCAAATGCCAACATGACACAACTTTTTATATACTGTGGACAAACACAGAGGCAGGTTGAATTCCGGGACACCCATAGTACATAAGGGCCAGGAAGTATTTATGTCGAGAAAGTATCGTCATCAATCCAACAATTCAATTTTTTCAAATCCTTTTTAGACAGACACAAGACCCAAGAAGGTGACAATTCTCTCTCGCCCCGGGCCAGAAAGGTTTGTGACGGTCGATTGTGCAACAAGAAAACCCTTCCCTTTCTCAGACCATGGATGTACCCAGACTGACATAAACCCTCAGGGTTTTCCCCTTCTCGTAGACATTTGGAAACTCAGGGAAATTTAGGTATAAAGCACCCGGGTTTGGGAAAGGAAAGTTCAATTAGGTACGGCTTTGGTGGTAATCAGTAAAGGATATCATGGGGATCTAGTCAACAGGGTTTTTAATTTATCAGGTAGGGTCTTAGGGGTAAAAGCATATATTTTTTTATTTTCTTTTTATTGATTTTCGGGAAATTTGACTAATCTCTGAAATGATAGTGATGTAACTTTGATATCCTTTAAAGAGAACGTTTAGCAAATTTTTATAAAGGGAAAAAGGGTTTTAACTTGAGTTGTACTGTAATGCATTTTTTTCAGGGCAAAGACAGCAACATGGTACAAAACCGGTGAGGCATTAAAAGGTTAATCTTTTTGGGAAAGTATACTCCCAAAAGTAACTATGGTTTTTGGAAAAAAATGCATGCCCGATCTCTGTCCCAAAGCTGTCTTGGACTGACAGCCAACAGAGGGGCGTGCACGTGATGGTGGTTCAGGGTTGGAAAAATGGGGGTTTTTTTTATTGCCCAATTGGTCACGGGGCAAGGAGTTTTTATGGAAGAAACCCAGAAATGAAAAACTTGAAGTATATTCAGGTAGTTAGGTTGAATTCCTCAAAATTTTTTTTCCATTTATTATTGTTTTGCATAATTTTTTCTAACTTTTTTCTTTGTTTTTGAAAAATTTGTTGTTTTCTTTTGAACTTCATGATTCCTGGGGCATTTGACGCGATGTTTGCAACTCCTGGGCCTTTGGGTTTCTCTGGGTGGGGGCATACTGCCGGTCACAAACTAACGTGTCATCAAAAAGGGTTCCTTTTTATGTAAATTTTGTTTAGGAACGCGAGTATGAATATTTTACCTAGGGTTGGCTTGCAAATTATTGGGTTTTAAAGGTTTTGTAATTTTGTTTATCTCTTCAACCTTTTTACCAACACTTGAAAATTGGGGTTTTTTATATTTCTTTTCACATTTATATCAGCCATTGCCCCAAATTTTTTAGGAATTTATTTTTAGAAGCAAATTGAAAAATCCACCATAATATGACGGAGAAAAAGGAGAGGCTTCCCTAGTATCCCTTGTGGTCCTACTGGATGAAAGGATTAAAGCAGACTTTTAAACCTTTGAAATTATTGCAAAATTTAAATTTTTGGGTTTCAGGTCAACCATTTTATTTTTTTACTAAGTTTTTCCATCTCAAATTTCCCGTAAGGCAAATGTGGAAAATGTTTGGTTAATCAAAAAGTTTTTATTTCTAAAAAAATGGATTTTTCCAAAAAATTTTATTTTTGGTTTTTTTTGAAAACATTGTGTGATTATATTTCATTCTCCAGGAATAGCATTTTGTGGGAAAATTTTAAAAAAATTTTTCAAAATGTAAAAGGGAAAAAATTCTTGCATAGAATAGGGAAAAAATTTTTTTATGTAATTAAGATGTCTATTTTTTTATTTTCCAATGAAATACAGATCAGTTTCCTTTTTCCAAAATATTGCATTTTATTATAATTCAAATTTTTATTAGCAGAAAATTTACAAGAAATTCAAAAGTTCCCACAGATTTTTTTTTTTTTTTTTATCCCAGAATAGTTTCTATTGCAACAATAGTAGCAATGTTAATTTTTTATTATTTTCCAATATAGCAATTTTCAAGCAAAAGGGACGCACATACACATAAAATGCATAAAAAAGGGTTTTTTGGGAAATTAAAAGGGAAACAAATGAAATTCTTTATTACAAGCCATGCAAGGAAAACCCATTTTGTAACTGGGAAAAATATTTCTATATCTCTTAATCACATCCACAAAGTTCCATGTTGCAAGAGGTTTTTTTTTACATTTTTAAGATGTTTTTAAGTTGTGATTTGGGGTTCTTTAAAAATAAAAAAGGGAAAGGGAAAAAAAAAATGATTCAACTCTAAAAGAAAAACCCATTCTTTTTTTTTAAGGAACCTCTTTTCCTCTTTCTCTGTGGATAAGATTTCAAATACAAAAAATATGCCTAATTTAAACTCCGCTATGATCTTTTTAAATGTAAAAATCAAAAAAATTTCTAGTTTTTTTTTCCAAATCATATATAAAAAAAAAAATTTACTTTTTTGCTTAACAGTAATCTGCAAAAGAAGCGAAGTCAAAAAATACAAATAAAAACGGCATCTGGTTGTATCTGAATTAAGAAACTTTAAAACTGACTTTTCAATGAGGAAAAAACTGACAATAACATTCACATTTTCATACTAAACCAACACTTTCCACACACATTTCTACAAACTTTTTCCTTCAATGACATTTAAAAAAAATAAGGTTTTTTTTAAGCCAAGTTTCAACCCGGGTATTTGGAGTGAAACACATCCCAATACAGAAAAAAATTGCTATTCCTCAATTCGTTTTCTCAGCATAAAAGCAACCCATGTAAAAGAGAGAAAATCACCCCAATGATGAAAAAATAAGGTAAGATTACCATTAAATTCGTATCTTGATAAATTTTGTAAATATCTCACAAAAAAAAGTAAATGAAAAATAATGAAAAAGAAACAATATTTAATCCTCACAATAGACAAAAAAAAAAAAAAGGCCCAATTAAAACCAAAGAATCCAAAAACCCTACTTCAAAAAAAATTTTTAAAGGTCGTAGTCTTTGGAACCCGTTTGGCCTTAGAACTGGCACCATTCTGTCCCCCTTTTAGGGAAACGTCGGGGAAAGCCCTTAATTTTTAAAATCAAAAGAAAAAACAAAAAAAATATGAAGCTTTAGTTGAACAAACAAATATCTCCTTATTTAATTATTATAATTTTTGGGTTTTTCTTACTTCTAAATAAATTTTACTTTTACTTTGCTGGAATCTATTTTCTTCCAATGTTTTAATTTTTTAAATTTAAATTTATTTTATATTTCGAAGAGGAAAAAAAATATTGAAATCATAATAGTAATTTTTCCATGATAAACTTGTGTTTACAATTTCTTTTCCTTCCCATGCAGAATTTGTTCCCCATAAAAAAAACAGGTTTAATTTTTGTATGACTTTAATTTTTTTATGAATGTTCAAATCAAATTGCTTTGGGGAATTTAAAAAGATGGTCTCTCAAAACATACCTCTGTTAAATCTCTTTTCTAAGTATTAAAACCCAAAAATACAAAAACTCTGGCCTTTTGATCATCAAAGGTATTAACCTGAGTTGTTTCTTAAAAATTAAAAACTTTGGGGTTCTTTTTTCAAATTTTCAAGTATGTGAGCAAATAAATTGTAAAATTTAAGTGTGCCAAAGGGAAATTTCCCTTACCAAAAATACTGCCACCTAAATTTCAAAGAGGTTTTAATGCATACCAGAATCTTAAAAAAATACCACATCTCTCTATATAAATGCAATACTGTGGAATAACAAAGTGACTGGAATTTCAAACTTAAACAGATCAAAACTGTTTTCTTTTTAGTCGGGTCCCAAGAAACCATTTCAGTCAACCACATAACAAAGTTTTTTAAAACAAATTTATCTAAAACAATACTGAAAAACATGTACAAATTTAAATTAAGCAATTAAAAAAATAATACAAAAAAAACATAGTAATGTTCATTATGGAATAAAAATAGAGAAAAAAAAAATACCCAAAAAAAAAAAAAAGATACATGGGTGAATGTAAGGGGTGGAGTGATGTGATGTTTGATTTTATGTGTAATAGTGAGAGGAATGCTTGTTTTTATGGGGAAATGAAGTTTACATGGGATCATACTCAAATATATAAAAAATTCCCCAAATAAAACTTTAGGCATAATGTTAGGGGAACAGTAACAAACATGCCCAAATGTTTACTTAACCCTTTTTCAATAAGGCAAAGTACAAACCTTTAAATCCAAAAAACCCCCACAAAAGTGATAACCCCTAAAAAATACAGGATCCTTTTACTGAATTTTGACCCCCAGTCTGGATCCTTATGCAAGACCTTCAACTTTTCAAATCCATCCTCCTGAAAAAAAATTTTTTAAAAAATTTTTTTTTTGGGTTTGGGAAAAACCTTTTTTTTAGGCCCTCCAAATAACCTGTAAAAAAAAGAAA
>NW_023644670.1:0-8529 GCF_015228065.2 Penaeus monodon | reverse complement strand
TATTTTTATATAAATATATAATTATATATAATATATTTTTATATATATATATATATTTTAAATTTTAAATTTGTATATATATATGTACATTATATTATTATATGTTTTAATATATGACATATATATGATTATATGTAAAATGTAATATAATGTACATATATATTATATATTGATATATATATAGATAATATAAATATATATTATATATTATAATATATTATGTATAATATATATATAATATAAACCTATAAATAATATATATAAATTATATATATATAATATATATATATATATAATATATATATTAACTTTAATATATATTTATAAAATGTAACATATATACGTATTATATGTATATAATGTATTATATATATATATATATATATATATATGTATATATATGTATATATATGGTATATATATACATATATATATATACATATATACTATATATGTACATATAATATATACATATATATATATATATATATATATATATATATATATATATACATATATATATAAAATATATATATATATTATATACATATATATACATATATATTTTTTTTTTACATAATTATAATAACATCTCTTTCTACTTTAATAATGATAATGTACAAGCAAGGCTGTTAATTCTTCTTAAAAAAAAAAAAAAAAAAAAAAAATACACACACACATTATATATAAAATATATATAATATTAATATTATATATATATATATATATATATATATAAATATATATATATATATATATATATATATATATATATAAAAAATATCAACATAAAAAAAACCCATATTGAGTCGGGGGGGAGAATCAACAGAAAGAGTTCAGATTCAAACATCTCCATGTATAAATTTGCAAGAACCGAGTTAGGCTATTTACCATCACGATACCATTAATCTGACTCAGTGCCACTGGGAAAGGGGGTGGCCCACGGTTTTTGATACGTTGGGTTGTTGTTCAGGAGGGAATGAGCTTGCATATATGGTGGGTGGGTGCTTCACGCGCATAGTGATGTGAAGTGATGGTGTGGTAGCCTAGATAGTTTAAGTGCTTGCATGCCTTCTCGCTTGCAGCTTCCACCCCTGGCTAGCTCAGTGCAAAAAAGGGAGCAGCTTTTGCATAATTCTCCCCTGCCAGGTCACAGCCTCTCCCTCACCAAGACTTCTGCAGTGCCTCCTCGTGGCGACCCATGGGTAACTGGGCACCTTGCAGTCCCAGGCTGAATCTGTGGGGGATCTTGGAGCAGCAGGAGGGCCCCAGAGGTAACGGGGGCTATGGCCCACCGGCGTTTGTGACACTCTCTGGCTCCGTACCAACTCCTGCCCCCTAGCCACCCTGGGGTAATGGGGCGGCTCAGGGGAGGTGGGCCTTGCCAGTCCTCCTCCCCCCAGAAAGACCCACTGGCAATGTCAATTATAAATGGAAATGCTGGGGGAAGGGGTGTTGTCCCTCCCACCCAGCAAGTAAGGGTCCCGCTGGGAGGGCAAATGTCGGGGTGCAGGATTGGAATGAGAGTTACTCGTCCCGCCTGCGCCCTGGCAGGCGCCAACCCACCATGAAGCTTGTGGGGCAAAGCCTTCGGGAACCCCACAGGTGGATAAGGCGGTCCCACAGCCTCCCAAACCCCCAAATTTATTTGGGACTGCAGGGGCGGCAGAGGTGGTGTGCACCCGGAGTGACCACCCGAGGCTTAATCTCAGGCGTGCTTTCCGGGTAGGCGCTTGGAACATCCAGTCCTTGCAGCAGGATGAGCGGTTACCTCTGCTATCACGGGAATTGAAGCGATTTGGAGTTGAGGTGGCTGCCCTCTAAAGAGGTGAGAAGACCTGGTAGCGGCACGATCAGGTGGGTGGTTACACCTACTACTGGTCGGCCGCAGCGATGGTCCCCACCTCCAGGGTGTAGCCATAGCCATCTCCAGCCGACTTCAGCCCTCGGTAGTTAAGGTGACACCGGTTTATGAGCGTATTATGGCAATGAGACTGAAGCATGCTTTTGCCTTCATGTCTCTTATTGCTGTATACGCTCCTACCGATGTATACAAAATCAATGTGAAGGAGGCATTCTATGCCAAAACTCGCATCTGTGGCAGACGATTGCACCGGCGAGATATTCGCATTGTTCTGGGTGACTTCAATGCGGTATCCGGCTGTGACCGAGCTGGCTACGAGATGTCTGTGGGCCCCCATGGCTCGGGAGCTGATCCCATTAGCGAAATAGCCTCCTTCTCCGGGACTTTGTATGACCAGAAAAATGAGGATCTCTGGCTCCTGGTACCAGCGCTCCAACCCGCATCGCTAGACTTGGTACAGCAATATGGGTACATTTGGCCAAGGAGATCGACCACATTCTTGTTAGGACGCGATGGAGGATCCTCCAGAACTGCAGGGTTTACCGGAGTGCCGAGTTCGTGGCACCGACCTAGGGCTGCTTGTGGCTACCCTGCGGGTCCACTTCCAAACGCCCATTCCCTCCAGTGGCCACCCTAAGGTGTTTCACCTGGACAGACTAAGGGAGGGGGAGTGTGCCCGTGGGTTCACCATGGCAGTCTCTGACCGATTCACAGAACTCAACAACCTGACGGACTCAGTTGTACTGTGGGAGCTCTTCAAGCGCGTAACACTTGAAGCAGCTCAGGAGTCCATTGGCTTACGCCCGAGGGCAAGGCAGAATTCCATCTCCCTGGAGACATTAGAGGCCACTGAAGTGTCTCGCAAGGCTCGGCTGAATAGGAATCAAGTCTTTTCGTCGTTCCATGGTTGCATAGACTCGGAAAAATGCCCGGACAAGGAACAGTTCATCAGGAATCTTGCTGAGGAGGTTGAAGGCCATTTCTTGGTAAATGACCTCGCCCTGCCTACCCAAACCCTGAGAAAATTGAACCTAACCCTCCTCACAGATGACTGCAGTCCCATCACAGATGGAGGATCATCTCAGATCATGTTGGGGTTCGTGAACGTTGAGCTGAGTATTTGAACAGTTGTACCTGGTAGACCCTCCAACAGCTTGGATGAAGTGATGTCTCAGTGCCTGTGCCGGACCAACCCACAGCAAGGAACCTCCTACCCTAACAGAGGTTAGGATGGCGACTTCCAAGCTGAAGAGTGGAAAGCTGCACGCATATTTTGATATCCCCCGCTGAACTGCTAAAGGCTGGGGGTGAACCCATGGCTTGGGGGTTGCATACAGTCCTGACTGCCATCTGGCAGTCTGGTACCATTCCCCCTGACCTGCTGAGGGGCGTGGTCATCCCTCTCTGGAAGGGGAAAAGGGGGTCGTTGGGATTGTAAACAACTACCGTAGCATTACACTGCTCAGCATACCAGGCAAAGTTCTCGCCCACTTCTTCTGAAACGGATCCGCAACCATCTACTCAGGCATCAGAAACCGGAGCAGTCTGGATTTACTCCTGGGAAGTCCACTATAGACCGTATCTAGCGCTTTGAGTAATTGTGGAATGACGTCGTGAGTTTTGGTCTGGGTTGCTTGCAGCCTACATCGACTCAAGAAGGCGTTTGACTCGGTTGCATGGGAATTGCTATGGGAGATCCTGAGGCTCAGGGGAATTCCGACACAGATTATTGGCCTGATAGCAAGCTATATACTGGTTTCTTAAAGTGCTGTAAAGTGTGGTGGGAGTATGTAGAACTTCTTCCCGTTAATTCAGGGGTGAGGCAAGGCTGCGTCCTTGCACCAACACTTTTCAACACCTGTATGGACTGGTAAAGGCAGAGCTACTAGCCAAAGTCAGTGTGTAGCAACACTAGGCAATATTAAGGTCTCAGACCTTGACTTTGCCCAAAGATGTTGCCATTCCTACCTGAGTCCTTGGGTCTCTTGTGGCAGCTCTTGATGCATTAGCAATGAGGCAAAACCCCTAGGTCTAGAGGTCTCCTGGACCAAGACCAAGATTCAGAACTTTGGGGGCCTGTTAGGGGAACCCGTTCAGTCGATTCATGCTTGCGGCGAGGACGTTGAAGTTACAGAAAGTTTTACATACCTTGGTAGCGTAGTCCATATCTCTGGGTTGTCAGACCAGGAAGTCAGTAAAACAATTGGTCTTGGGAACAGGAGCCATGAACTTTGATCAACAAGAGCGTTTGGAGATGTCGGTACCTATGCAGAAGGGCCAAGCTGCGTGTCTTCAAGCCCTTGATACTGCCAGTTTTTGCTCTATGGAAGCGAAACCTGGGTGCTATCCAGTGTCTTGGGTCTCGCCTTGATTTCCTTTTGTAACAAGTCCCTTCGCCGGATCATGGGGTACAGTTTGGCCAGACCACGTGTCCAACCGGCAGTTACACCGTGAAACTGGCATGGGACCTGTTACTTGCATAATCCGGAATCGCCACTCAGGCTATATGGCCACCCAGCCTCGCTTCCCCCATGGACGACCCTGCCCATCAGGTTGTCTCTCTGCGAGACAACCCTGGGTGGAGGAGACCTGTGAGACGACCTAGGAGATCATGGCTTGGGCAGCTCGACGAGACCTGTCGCGAGGAATTAGAGAAGGGCCGTGTGCCTGCCTGGAGACTCGCCTCGAGGGATCCTCGTGGCTGGAAGCAAAGGGTGGATGCGGCCATGCGGGGCGCCCCCGTCGGCGTTAGCCCCTTGATGATGATGATGAATTCAATAAAATCTTTACCTCTTTCATTTATATCTCCAAGGCCGAATTTTCCACAGGTGTCATTTTTCAGATCATTTTTGCCTACTTTGGCGTTGAGGTCTCCCATGATTACTTTTACATCTCTGTTAGGGATTGTGTCTAAAGTTTTTTGGAGAGTGTTATAAAAATTTTCCATTTCCTCATCAATTGCAATATTGGTTGGTGATAATGTTACAAGGTTTTGCTTGTATTCTGACTTTTAAAATGCGATTATTTATTGGGCTGTACCCAATTAGTGCATTTGCATTTTTTTTTGTGAGAATCATAGCAACTCCGTGACTATAATTTCCTTCTTCTTTTCCAGAAAAAAGAACTGTCTTGTTTTCTTTAGTTTTGAAACTTCCATTACTTTTCCAATTGGTCTCACTGATTCCTAGTATTTGAATGTTGTATCTATCCATTTCGTTACAGAGAGTATGAAATTTACCCATCTCTTTCATTTTCCTTACGTTCCACGTTCCGATTTTTAATGTGTTTCTTAATTGGACATGTTTTCTTTGTCTTCTTTGTCTTCCAGATGCATATTTAACATTATCAGCCTGGTTGCCCACTGAATAACGCGCCCCTTGATAACCAACTCGACGGACGATGTGGTATGAATTATCATTTCTATATTTAATCATTGGTGTAGAGGTTTGTCAGGAGAAAATAAAAGTTGAGTGGAATCCCCAAGGCTCCTTCTCAACTAAATAAATATATATATAAATATATAATATATATATATATATATATATATATATATATATATATTGATATATTCATAATTTATATATTTACATACAATACAATACAATATATTTATGTAAATATATATATAAATATATATAAATATATATAAATATATATATATATATATATATATATATATATATATATATATATATATATATTTATATATTTATATGAAATCAGTGCAAGTGCACACACCAATCGCCGCATGTGAGTGCGTAGGTGCATCCATGTACACACGCATCGCCTGCGCGCGTAAGTGAGCACGCGTGCTGATTTACATAATTTTAGGTAAATCGAACCTAGATACGATGAAGTTCCTTGGGCAAGGAACTTCACATCGATTGCCTATTTAGCCACTGGGTGGGCAAGCCAGCCCAAGTCAGTGCTGGTCCCAAGCCCGGATGAATAGAGAGAATGATTACCTAAAAGGTAACACCGGCACTCTCCATGGAAAGGAACTGGGGACCCTACCACGTACTCACTCCAAGAGCATCACAACATGAAAACTACAATTAAGTATCATGCTGTGACCACGGCGGCTCAAACATGAACCAGGCCACGGTGGCCGAGTGGTTAGAGCATTGGACTCAGGACTGTCACGACGGCAATCTGAGTTCAAGGGTTTGAGTCACCGGCCGGCACGTTGTTCCCTTGGGCAAGGAACTTCACCTCGATTGCCTGCCTGGCCGCTATCCGGGTAAAGCCGCTTGCCGGGTAAATAGAGATGGTGACTCGATAAAAACACTGGGCGGAAGGCAACGGCAAACCACCGCTCTAAATTGCCAAGAAAATCATAGAAATCCATGATCGCCAACGTCCTTGTAGGACAGGGCACTTGGAAAAAAAAAAAAAAATTATATATTTGAATATTTATATGTATAAGGCCGCGGTGGCCGAGTGGTTAGAGCATCGGACCCAAGACTGTCACGACAGCAATCTGAGTTCGAGGGTTCGAGTCACCGGTGCATTGTTCCCTTGGGCAAGGAACTTCACCTTGATTGCCTACCTAGCCACTGGGTGGGCAAGCCAGCCCAAGTCAGTGCCGGGTAAATAGAGATGGTGACTCGATAAAAACACCGGGCGGAAGGCAATGGCAAACCACCGCTCTAAATTGCTAAGAAAATCATGGAAATCCATGATCGCCAACGTCCTGGAGGGTCAGGGCACTTGGGAAAAAAAAAAAAAAAAAAAAAAAAAGTATATATATATTTATATATATATATTTATTATATATAAATAAATATATATATATATATAAATAAATATATATATATATATAAATAAATATATATAAATAATTATATATTTATATATATATATATACATATATACACATATATATACATACATACGTGGTAGGGTCCCCATTTCCTTTCCACGGAGAGTGCCGGTGTTACCTTTTAGGTAATATTTCTCTCTATTTATCCGGGCTTGGGACCATTACTGACTTGGGCTGGCTTGCCCACCCAGTGGCTAGGTAGGCAATCGATGTGAAATTCCTTGCCCAAGGGAACAACACGCCGGCCGGTGACTCGAACCCCCGAATTCAGATTGCCGTCGTGACAGTCTTGAGTCTGATGCTCTAACCACTCGGCCACCGCGGCCCCTATCATCATCAATAACGGTATGCTTATACATATTTATAATACATATATATTATATATAAATATATATATATATATATATATATATATATATATATATATATATATATAATATTATATATAATATATATAATACATATATAATACATATATATATAGAAATATGTGTGCGCGCGCGTGTGTGTGTGTGTGCGTGCCTGCATGTGCGTGTGTGTGTCTGTGCGTGTGTGTGTCTGTGCGTGTGTGTGTGTGCTGTGGTGTGTGTGTGTGTGTGTGTGTGTGTGTGTGTGTGTGTGTGTGTGTGTGTGTGTGTGTGTGTGTGTGTGTGTGTGTGTGTGTGTGGTGTGTGTGTGTGTGTGTGTGTTGTTTGTGTGTGCATGTGCGTGTGTGTGCGCATGTGTGTGTGTGCATGCGTGCGTTCAATTTCCTCACCTCTTTCTGTATATACTCTGGGTTGACACATGGCTCACCCCTACACTTAACGTAGTCCTGCTGTTTCAAGGCCTGCTGTCTCTCTTCGCGCGTTTGTCGACAGTAATGTGGACCTACAAAGACATTCTATGAGACCAAGTCTACAATTATAATTTTTTTTTTTTTTTTTTTTTTTTTTTTTTATGGAAGCAGGTGGAAGTATTGACTCTTTCATATGACAGTCTTATCATTAAAAATACTATTCATTTTCACACCATAGCAGTTGGTTATCTGGCTGCCATTCTCAACGTCTTCAATTGTGCGAATAACCAGCTTATCCTTGTAGAAACTGTTAAAAGAAAAATAGAGAAAAAGAGAAAATAATGATGCCCTGCAGTTCTAATGAATTATAACTATTAAACATTTTTACCTCATGCAGAGGTAAAAATAACTTCTTAAAATTTAATAGAAAGAGACTAAATGGAAATAATGTCCATACTTCAAAGAAGAAAAAATGTATCTTATTTTAAGTATACTTTCATTTGCATAAATTGCAATCAGATAACCTGTTTATGATGTTGGGTTTACATGAGTGATTCATGAGGCTTGCAGTTGGGTAAATGGCAGAAGCATTCTAGCTTGAACCACATGCTGGATCATACTGCCTGCACCTGTATGAGGGTGAAGAGAATTATTCATATAACATTTCATAATCCCTTTTGGTGAAAACAAAGATGAATACACAAATAAGGCATTTTTAAAGATAAAATTTTTCTTTCCTTGTAACCGGGTGTCATGTCTAACTTACTGTGGCAATCTCTCAGGTGCTGGGACTCTCAAATTAATCTTGCATAAGAACAACAAACTAGAAGGAACAGGAAAATTCCAACAGCATCTACTGTCACTGTCCCACAACCATCAGCAATGTCAGTGAGCAAACTTGGAATACTGAGATACTGGCTGTCTGAGTAAGTGACTCACAAGAACAGAAGGGAAGGGTATCTACAGATACATAAGCTCTTAGACAGAAAAAGGACCTTATTAATCCTATAAAGGTTAATTTTTCAGACATAACTGTAATCTACAAAATAAACATCCTAGGGGGGG
>NW_023644669.1:0-8531 GCF_015228065.2 Penaeus monodon | reverse complement strand
AAAAATAAAATAATTAATATATAAATATATATAATTAAATAAAAATAAAATTAAAAAAATTTTTTATAAAAATTAAAACAAAATTATTACAATTATAAAAAATTTTATATAAAATAAAAATAAAATAAATATATAAATATAATAAAACAAAATATAAAAAAAAAATAAAATAAAAATATTAAATAAAATATAATATATATATATATAAATATATACTTTAATATATAAATATAAATAAATATATATATATTTTAAAAAAATAAATTTATATTTTACATAAATAAAAATAAATTATTATATATTTTATATTTTTAAACAATAAATTATAAAATAATAACATAATATTTTAATATATAATATTTTATATATAAAAATATACATTTACACACATATACCTACATATAAATCCCTTTTTTCCTTTTTCACTTTCCCGCCCCCTTCCTTGTTTTACATATATTAGACCCCGTTCTTTTCTGATTCCATAAAATGATCAAAAATCCCATGTTTTTTTTTTTTTTCCCGGAATCTTCTTACCCCTCTTTCCTCTCTCCCCTTTCTCTTTTTTTTTTTTGTTGCTCCCTTTTTTATCTTCCCTCCTCCCGCTGGAATAGAGGCACCTGGAATAGAGGCTGTAGGGTGAGGACGAGAGGTCGGACTTGTTTTGAACCCGGCTTTGTAGGGGGGCAGGGCGTCCCTGAAAAGTCGGCGGGCGTGTTGCTGCTGTCGGGTCCCCCTTTTTTGGGGGAGGCGAGGGGGCGTAAGACGCGGGGGAAGGGAAGGGGGGCCCTAGCCCCTTAAAAAGGCCCCGGGGGTTTCTTATTTGTTGCAGCGAACGTTTTTAATACCCATTTTCCAATTCTTATTGCAAATTCCCTTACTATACATTTTAGGGGGAAAAAAAAGGTATGATAGGGGATGGACGAGACTCCAGCAACCATCATTAAATTTGGGAAGCAGTTTATTTAAATATTTTGCTTTGCCCCACCAGAGAGAGGCTTATATAAAATTACACAAAAAAGAATCAACCTTAAGGGAAAAATAAGGAGGACCAGGTTTTATTTTTAGCTCTTTTACCAGGATACGAAACCCCCTGAGCTAGTGAGAAAAATTATGATTGTTACTAAAAAAAGGTTGAAAAAAGTATATTTTTAATTTTATTTTTAAGCTAATTGTTTTTTAACTCAGGGAAAAAATGGCACCGTAACGGGGAAAACTTGCAAAGCGCCAAAACGTCCCGAGCAATGTTTTGTTTTTGTGGGGGATGGACGTGGGCGTCAGCAAGCAGGTTGAGAGCCTGGGGCGCGGGGGCTGCAGGGGGGAGGGGGA
Source organism: Penaeus monodon (assembly GCF_015228065.2). NCBI lineage: Eukaryota > Metazoa > Arthropoda > Malacostraca > Decapoda > Penaeidae > Penaeus > Penaeus monodon. The sequence continues at coordinate 7,205 of NW_023644669.1, read as the reverse complement.
GGGGGCCCCCCCACTGTGCTTGGTGATCATGAAGAACGACGAAGACGCGGGCCGCAGGAGAAGTGGCCGGGGAGGAACCCCCATGACACCCCGCGAGCGATGGGGACCAAGGGCGCGGGGGCCCTCTCCCCACGCCCCCGCCTGCCGCCGCCGGAGCCTTCTGAGGGGGGGACGCGCCCCCCGCTGTCGCTGGGTGGCGGGGAGGACACCCCCCGGTACCCGCCCCTGCGGCAAAGAGCCCCGATTAGACGGGGACACCCGGGGGGGGGGGGGGGCGCTTTACGGAAGGCAAGGTTAGGGGAGTGTTTTCAGAGATGATAAGATAGAGCGATCGTGAAGATTAAAATATCAAGACAACTTTTATTACTATATGATTGATGATGATATAATGATAATTATAAAAAAAAATAACGATAATTATAGACAATCATCAGAAAATGAAAAGTGATAATAAGTGGTGAGAGGATTCAAAGGGAAAACGGAAATTTAAAAAAACATTCAGTTATGAAAGATTTTAAGGGCATCTCAAATGAGTTACATCTATTATCATTCCGACTTAACATACCAAAACCCCTTTCGCTTCTTTTTCTCCTCCCCCCTCCCAACCCCCCACTTTTTCTTTTTTTTTCTCCCCCCCCCTCCCCAAAACCCCCCCTTTTTCTTTTTTTTCCCTCCCTCCCCCCCCAACACCCCTCTTTCTCTTTCTTTTCTCCTCCCCCCCCCCAACGCCCCCTCTTCTCTTTCTTTTCTCCTCCCCCCCTCCCCAAAAACCCCCCCCGTTCTGACGCGGGAAACCCAAATAAAAATCACTGAGGGAAAAAAAATTCCTTTTTGCGAAAAGTATTCGATGTAAGAATAACGAGAGAGGCAGAGGGGGGATAGGAGAAGAAAATCGAGAAGGGGATGGGAGAAAGAGAATCAGAAAAGGGGATCAGGAGAAAGGGGGAATCAGAAAGGGGGGATCAGGAAAAAGAGAACAGAGAAGGGATGGAGGGGGGGTGGGAAAGAAGAATGGGGAAAAAAGGGAAGGGGAAAGGAAAAGGGAAGGGGGAAAAAGAGCACGAGAGAAACGTAGGGGGGAAAAGGGGGGAGTGGAGAAAGAGCAAGAGGGTAAAAGGAGAGGGGCCCCCCCGTTGAGGAGGAAAAAAAAGAGGTGGTAGAAGAGGAGGGAAGAGGAGGAAGAAGAAAAGGGGATGAGGAGGAGGAAAAAAGGAGGAGGAGAAGGAGGGGGAGGAGGAGGAGGGGAGGAGGAGGAAGAAGGGGGGGAGAGGAGAGGGGGAGGGGAAGGGGAGGAGGAGAGGAGAAGGGGGGAGAGGAGGGGAGGAAAAGGGGGGAAGGGGAGAGGAGGGAGAGGAGGGGAAGAGGAGGGGGGGGAAGACGGGGAGGAGGGAGGAGGGGGAGGAGGGAAAAGCGGGGAACAAGAGGAGGGGGAGGGAAAGGGGGGTTTGGAGGTCGATTCCTAACCAGTGATAACCCAAGCCGTGTTTGTCCCCTCCCGGGGGGGCGCCGCGGGAGAAAAAGGTGATTAGGGCCCCGGGGGAGGCAGTGAGGGTTGTTAGAGGGGAGAGGGGAGGGGAAAGCGGTGAGGAGGGGGGTGGGGTGGAGAGAGAAGGAAAAGAGGAGGGGAAGGTAGGGAAAAGAGAGAAAACGGGAGTGATTGAGAGGAAATACAGAGTCAGTAATGAAACAAAAAAAATGAAATATGGAAGGCGAGAAGGGGGAAAGAGGGATGGTCACCTGCGAGAGAGAGGGGAGGGGAATCAGTAGTGGAAAAGGGGGGGATAATCAGCTGTTAAATTTCCAAGTACCCAGGTAAATCCCGGATCAGCCTCTGTGGCTCGTCAGGGAGACACCTCTGGCGCCACTAATCAGTCCCGCGCAGACGCTAATTACCATACCTGACCGCTAATGACTATCTGTATTAACAATTTTGACTGTCTAAACACAGGCCTCGTGCCGCGTGCTGTTTAGTGAGGGTTTGGAAAGGATATCAGGAATTTAATATAAAAAAAATAGTAATAAGAACACAATAATGATAATGATAATAAAAGTCTTAATAATGATGATAACATCATCATTAGTTGGGTAACATCACATATTACAAGTTGAAAAATTACTATCCTAGTTTGTGATGGGATTTTACTGTTTTTCAAATTCACATGCGATTTCTAAGAAAATGGCAAGGGAGATACGTAATGTGAAATCAGATGAGCAAAAAATAAAAGCATTAAATGACGAGAGAAAGAAAATTCTCACCCCTTTCCCCGTTGCACGTCAACCGGAGTGGCAACCTTTTAGCGCACCGGCGGGGTCGAGCGAGGGTGTGCCGCCCCGACCCCCTGATCTCGCTCTATCTCGCCTTAGCTTGCCTATCGCTGACTTCATCAGCGGTGCAATCGTTGCAGAAAAAATCGCACACTCGCAGGGAGTGCGGTGGGCTTTGCGAGGGTATGTGCGCCCGGGATTATGACTCAGGAAGACCTAAACCACCTTTAGGTGCACTGCCTATCTTTCAATTGCAGAATATGTTATGCCAGTACATACAATCAGGGACTGCGTAACCTCCGTTTCTTGCATTACGGAGTTGAAATGGGGTTTTAATCTCTTATTTTGTATATGTATTACCATTAGCATTTGTCAATTCTGGAATAATGACAAGGTCCCGGAAAATAAACACACCACTTTCGAAGCTCAACCCGCGGGAATTCGGTCATAACATGCACATGGCACAAATCATTAACTATCGGGAATGATTTCATGTCTGTGTGAACATGAGAAAGTGTGACAAATACACACAAGAGAAGCGCATAATTCAGACGCCAAATGATCCTCCATATTGATTTTCATATCTACTAAAGACGCCGGAATCAAAACTGTTCTTAGTTCTTAATTTTCACCTACTCAAGAAACGGAGCTGGGGAGGCATAACAATGCGCATGAAAGACGAGTGAAAGAAAATCCGTGAGAATGCGCACCACTTCCGCCGCTGACCTTTGCCGCCGAGACACTTGGATCATTGAACCCCATTTGAAGACCTTTTTAGGCGCCCCCCTTTACCACCGTAAGATCGCGTGCCCCTGAGAAGAGGGCGGCCCCGCGGGGGGGCCCCCTGCCATTGGGGAAAGCAGTGGGGAGGGGTTACAGCGAGGGGGGGCGCGGCGCCCTACGGCGAGGCAGGGGGGGGGCACCCCTGATGAAGTGGGGGGAAGGGTGGGTCGATGGAAATTAGGCGAAAACGGATGACACCAAAAGTAGGAGAATGCAAAGAAGAAAAGCTCCGAGTGAATGAAAGGTTGAAACAAACAAGCCCAATACTGCGGGAGCGGCCCGAAAAGGATGAATACGAGGGAATGACAAACCATGCAAAAGGGGAAAAAACAACAAAAAATAGAAACATAAAAAGAGGGGAAACGCAAAATAGGAAAAATAAAGCAAACAAAAAAAAGGGCACGTGGAGAAATAAAAATAAAAAAATTTTAGAAAAGGCTTGTTACACATAGCGCCGCATTTTTAAATAGATTTCATCGCAGTTTTTTTTTTCCCCTTCCCCCTTTAAACCCCCCCGGCGCCGAAAATGGGGGCTACCCCGCTGCCCCCCTCCCCCGTCCCCTGCCTTATCGTCGCCCATCAACTTTTTAGAAGCGAAATAAAACAACTGCGTAACCCAAAAAAACCCTTTACCCCCTCCCCTCTCCCCCCTCCCCCCCCTCCCCCTCGCAACCTTTTCTAGGTGGGTCGGCTAAATTTAAGCGAAGGGTTAAACCTATTTTGGGGAAACTCGTTCAACCCCCATACCTGTTCCGATCCCTTTCCCCAAATTTTCCAAGCTTCGTAAAAAGGGGGGGAAAACAAATGGATCTCAGTATTTTAAATATTGGAAGGTTTTCCGCATCACCCGCTCTTGCACTTCAGGCGTTTATTTTCCTTCCAAACCCTCCATCACTAGTTTCCTCCCAAAACCCTTTATCACTTGAACAACTGACCAATTGAACTCCAATGGGGGTTTTACCGTGCCATCTATCTAACCTGGTGTTTAGGCCTTACATTTATACCTGCGTGATAATGAAAAATAAAAAATTTGGTTTGATCAAAAAACCCAAAACTAAAAATAGGCCCTTTTTGTTAGCTGCGTGGCCATTTGGGCTGTCTTCCCCTTTTTTTTTCCATTAGGTCCCAATATATAGTGAGAGGTAAATCTCGGTTTGACCCATTGTTTTTCATCCCTAAAGATTTTCCTTTCGCGCCCGGTTTTTATTGTTACCTATGCAAACGGCGGGTTAACTTTACGAAATAGCAATCCCAAGCCTCAACCAAAGCACAATTTGGGGACGACAAAGTGAATGTGAACCAGACTACTTGTTAGGACTGATCGGATAGCCGAAGGTTTCCCCTTTATTTGAAAATCAGTACACAAAATCACACCTGAATTTTTCTCATGACCTTTTAGGGCCCCAGTGGTGTTGGGGGGGTGGGGGCCGGAGAGTTATTTAGCCCCAAAAAAGGCCCCACCAGAGGGCTTACAAGATGCTGGGACTCTCCCACAACCCGGGTGACGGTTAGACCTTTAAAAGCGGGGGGAAAAAAACGTGGGTTTTGGGGCTGGGCTTGCCCTAATCCTGGGAGGGAGACGGGGGGCGACCCGGGGCGTGGGAAAAAGGGGATGGGGAAGAGGGGGTTGTTTAAGCCCCCAATGGAGGGGGTGGGGGGATAGGGGACAGACAGGAGGGGAAGGGGGCCCGAGAAGACAGGTTTTGGCCCCCGGCCATCCGGCGTGACCAACCACGTGGGTAATGTGGGCAGGACAGGTGCATCCGGTAGGGAGGAGGAGGAGGAGGAGGAGGAGGAGGAGGGGAGGAGGAGGAGGAGGAGGAGGAGGAGGAGGAGGAGGCAGAGGAAAAGGAGGAACAGCAGGAGAGGACGGAGAAGGAGTAGACGAAAGAGGAAGAGGAGGGGGAGGGGGAGGGGGGGAGGAGGGGGGGGGGGGAGAGGGTGGTGGTGGTGGTGGAGTATGAGGGAGACGATGAGGAAGAAGAAGAAGAGGAGAACGTAAGGAGGAGGAGAAGGAAGAGAAGGAAGAGAAGAAAGAAAAAGGGGGAGGAGGAGAAAGAAAGAGGAGGGGGGGAGAAAGGAGGAGGAGGAGGAGGAGGAGGAGGAGAAAGGAGGGGGGAGTAAAAAGGGGAGGAGGAGGAAAAGGAGGAGGGGGAGGAGGAGGAGGGGGAGGAGGGGGCCGAGGAGGAGGAGGGGGGCCCCCGAGGAGGAGGGGGAGGAGGGCCGAGGAGGGGACGGGGCGGGGGGGGAGGGGAAAGGGGCATGAGGAGGGGACGGAGGTGGTGGGGGGGAAATTTGATAGGACGATGAGGAAAAAGAAAAAGAGAACGAAAGGGGGGAGGAGAAGAAAGAGAAGGGGGAAAGAAAAAAAAAGGGGGAGGGGGAGGAGAAAAAAAGGGAGGACGAGAAAGGGAAGAGGGGGGGAGAAAGGGGAGGAGAAATGGGAGGAGGGGGGAGGGGAAGGGGGAGGGGAAGAGGAATGGGGGGAGGAGGAGGAGGAATGGGAGGAGGAGGAAGGGGAGGAGGAGGAGGAGGAAGGGGAGGGGAGGAAGGGAGGAGGAGGAGGGGGAAGGGGGGAGGGGGAAAAAAAGGAAGGGAGGGGAGGGGGGGAATGGGAGGAGGGGGAAGGGGGGAGGGGGAGGGGGAATGGGAGGGGAGGTTGGCGGAAGAAGGGGAAAAGGGAAGAGAAAGGAAAAGGGGGAAAAGTTTATGAAAAAAAGGGGAAAGGGTTGAAGAAAGAGAGAGGGAAAAATTGAAAAGGCACTAGCGAGCACCATTGAAAATGGGGAAAAACAACAGGCGCTTTGGGAGTCCGGGGTGGGGGAAAGTGTGTCGGGGGCAAACTCGCCCAGAGCACAGTGGTAAACATTTAAAAACAAATCAGCTCCCACACTTCAATAAAGGGAAAAAACGAACATTTCCCCGTTGGTGTGCGAAAAGGAATAAAAGAGCGGGTTTTAATCGTTTACAATGCATTAAACAAAAGCAGTCCATTTCCCTTTTACCAACCCCCCTTTTTAAGTTAAAATCAAAGGCTTTCATACTTAAGCTGGGGGATTTCCCTTTTCCTCTTCACCCTTTTTCCCCCCTTCCCCAAAAACCTTTCTTGTCCTTTAATTTTATGTTTTGAATCTTCCCTGTAACCCACTTGCCCCCCCTTTCTCCCCGCCGCACCTCCAGCTCCAAAAATGTCCCGCCCTATTTCCCCTCAACAACGCTGTCAATCACTGCAACTTTAACACCTCCCCACCGTTCCCAAACTCGCCCCTGCTCTCCCACCCCCTTCCCCTCATTTTAATCCCTGCCTGCCTGTGGCTTTTGGTTCCCCGGCTTGCTGTTGATGTTTTCGATCGGGTCTTTTAGATCTTTTTTGCTGCGTGCTGGTTTTTATGAGCAATCTAGTAGGGTTTCCTTTCTTTTATTCCTTAACTCATGGCATTTTCCATAACCCTTTCTAAAAGTTTTGAACTAGAAATGCAGCTGAATTGTGGGATGAAATTTTTAAAATAACGACAGTTTTACAATGACGAAAAATATTTTCCTTTATAGAACCTCCCGCGTGGAGCCTCACATTGGCATCTTTGTAAAAAACTGTCAAAAATCTGCCCGTAGTTTTAACCGTAATGAGGGGTCATTTGAAACGTAGAATTGAAAATCTTGTTCGGGGGGCGGTCGCAAACAAAAAAGGGGAAAACCCAAACCTTTGGGCCCCAAAAAGGCACCCCGAAAAAGAATAATAGAAAAGCCGAAAAAAAAATTTTTTAAATCTTATCAAAAAAAAAGTCCCCATTTAAGTATTTTATTGTAGCACCCCTTTATCACTGGCCGGGGAGCAGCCCCATACGCCCCCCTCCCCTGCTCAAACCCGGCCGCCACCCCGCCGCTGCCAACCCTCGACGACAGGCGGCCCTGTGCGACCTCGCCGGGCCCCATGTCGCATCCCACGGCGTGCCCAAAAACAAACGGAGGGTCACGAACCTTACCCCCAAGCCCGGGGGCGCTCCGTCGGCGATGAGGGGGGAAAAAAAGGGCCGACGGGGAAAAATAATGGACGGGAAAAAGAAGAAAATTTAAAAAAAATCACATAAGGGGGGGAAAAAAAGAGTGGAGAGAGGGGGGGGGAGGAGGGGAGAGGGGAGTTGGGAAGGGGGGGGGGG
>NW_023644668.1:0-8532 GCF_015228065.2 Penaeus monodon | reverse complement strand
TTGTTGTGTGATTGTGTGTTTATTTATATATTCACTCTAGTGCTTTGCCCCACGACGGGTTTCTTTTTATTTTGGGCATCCATTTGACTCTCTATTCACTGTTCTTCTCATTATGCTGACAGTCTTGTCTTCCTTTAATTCACCTAGCATGCCGATTCTTTTTCTTCCCCCGAGTCTTTTATCAGCTTTTTTTATCACCCACTTTAAATTCATTTCCACACTAATTGGTTTTAAAAAATCCTTTCCATCAATTCTCTCTTTTCACCACCATTGACAGCACCTCTATATTGATCTTCTACTTTGTCCACTTATTTATTTTTTTCCATCCTTCTTCAAATCCATACTTCAAAAGCCTCTATCTCTGAATCATGTCCTCTTTCATTGTCCATATTTCTGGTCCATACAGGAGCACACTCCTGACCAGTCTTTTTCTTCACACTCTGATTCATTCATATACCTGCTTAATAGTTACGTCCTTTTAACATTTACTATCATCAGTTATCTATGATCTTAAATAATTTACACTTGTCTAGATATAACCATAACTTTTTGTCTTCTTTACATTAATCTTCATTCCATTTTACTGTGATACCTCATTGGTTTTCAGTTATCAATGCCTTTATCATCTGCAAAACCTTACATCTTTTAATAATTCTCCTTCAACATTCACTTCCTCACTGATGTCATGTGGTCCATCTACCTCATCCTCTCTGTATATATTGAAATAACAAAGGGGACAGTGTATAGCTTTGTCGAACTCCTCTCCCTATTGTGCATGGATCTGATTCTTCATTCATAACTCTGGCTTCATATACAATTCACAAATCGAGTTTCTGTCATGCCAACCTATTCCAAGGTCTTTCAAAATATCTTGTATCTTAACCAGACCACCCTGTCAAAAGCTTTTTCATAACCCACAAAGCAGATACAGAGTTCTTTTCTATAGTTTTTACCATTTCACAAAGCATACGGATGACTCCTATTGCATTTCTGGTATCACATCTTCGCTTGAAACCAAACTGTGTTTTATTGATGTAATCCCTAGCCTTTCCTACTAGCCTTCCATAAGTAAGATTTTCGATGCATGCATAATTAGGCTGATGGTTCTGTATTCTCCATATGTAGTTGTATTCACTTTCTTCGGCAAAGGCAATATGACTGCCTTTGCGAATTCTACCTCGCCAGACACCTTCGTAAATTCTCTTGCATATATCAACTATATCAACTGCATCGGCTTTTCTATTTTTTAAATTCTTTCTTGCTGCCTTAATTTCGCTATCTAATAGCTCTGGAGCTTTATAGTCATCATCTGCCTCATTTTTGCTCTCTGTTTAAAAAATCTCCTTCAAAGGTTTCCTTTCACTATCATATGATACTTCAATGTATTGTTTCCATCGATCCTTGGTGTCATATTTGTCTGTTAAAAGGTTTCCATTCTCATACTTAATAGTGTTTCCACTATTACTTTTGTTTATGCAAGCTGTTTTACTTAATTATTCAACAGATCTGATCTACCCTTTCTGTCTAACTCTTCTAGATCTGCACATTTTGCTTTCAAGCATTCTTTCTTTTCATTGTCTGTTTCCGGCCTCAGCTCATTATTTAGTTCTTTGCACTATATTTTGCCTTCCTCAGTTTCTCTATTCTTCCACTTTCTCCTTTCATCCATTTATCTTATCATCTCTTCAGAGACCCACGGCTTCTTTGGTGCTATACCTTTCTTGTATCCAATTTCAGTCTTTGCACTTTCCAACACAGTTGCACTCAATGCTATTTTCGTCTCTTTTATTCTTGATCTTTTCACTTTCTTTATTCTGGAAACTTTTCACACACACAACACACATATTATATGTGTGTGTGTGTGTGTGTGTGTGTGTGTGTGTGTGTATTGTGTGTGTGTGTGTGCTTGTAGCAGCACGACCCCGCAACCTGAAGTTCAGCATACTTTCCCAGGTTGGGTCACTCAGGTCCACAGCCATGTCCGCGCTCATTGGACAGCGGGCTCCCCTCGTTCCCTGCACGCTTACACAGCGCTCGTGTACTTAAGCTGCAGAAGTCGAAACGAGATCAGCATTCCCGATCCTTCAGTAGAACCAGACAATAGCAGCAGCACCACAAGGACTGCCCAGTCCTTAGCCGACTGGGGAGCCTGCTGGCCTCCCGTTGATCTCATACCTCATCTTCTGCACCCAGCCATACCAGATGACCAACTACCATCCACTATACTGGTGACCACCGGAGTGATACGTTATGGTATTTCGCTCATTCGCTTAGCTCACTCTCTGGAGAGGGAGTACTTGTAGCAGCACGACCCCGCAACCTGAGTTCAGCATACTTTCCCAGGTTGGGTCACATCACGTCCACAGCCATGTCCGCGCTCATTGGACAGCGGGCTCCCCTCATTCCCTGCACACTTATACAGCGCTCGAGTACTTAAGCCGCAGAAAGCCGAAACGAGATCAGCATTCCCGATCCTCCAGTAGAACCAGACAACTGTCGTATAACAAAATGAGTTGTGTGGTAGGCGTGGCAAAAGTTTTTTAAAGTAGATACTTATCTTATGACTTGTGAAGATCTTTTTTATAATTTACGTTATGTTATTTTACATTTCCGTTTGTATGAGCTTATTTATTATTATTTTATTAATTATCATCTGATATTTGCCGTTCAGATTTTCTAGGAGGCTCCAGGTTTACAATATGAATATGGTTGTAAAAATAGAGAATAAAGCCAAGTACGTGGTATATTTACAAAAAACAACACTTCATAATCTCAAATCAAGAAAAATAAAATGCACATCTGAGATTTTCCCACATGCTTACAATTATTGCTGCTGGACAGACAAGGGACTGGCAAACCGTGGAGTGGCCGTGTTCGTTTCTCTCTACCTCTCTGCTTTGTCTTGGCAGAACGAGGGGTATATATACGGGCAATACCCGCCACTTCTAAGAAAGTGCGGGCTCGTTTGCATACCGAATTGTTATTCAATGTCTTAACAGGATTTACAGCGCTGCGCTCGTTCCGTGTTCATACACAACAGCAGCAGCACCACAAGGACTGCCCAGTCCTTAGCTGACTGGGGAGCCTGCCAGTTCCCTCGTTGATCTCTGACCTCCATACCAGATGACCAACTACCATCCACTATATACTCATACGTACTAGGAAATGAAAATATACCTGACAGGTTCCCTCCACAAACACAGTGTGAAAAGCAATGATGTACCTGTCGCAGTCCTCTGTAAGGCTGGTGTAATCAGACAGGATTGTGCCAAAATGTAATTGATATAATAAAATGGTGATAATAGTAATAATAATAATAAAAAAAACTTGCGTCTTGGATTCGATTTTCTCCTCTCTCTCTCTCATATATATATTTATATATCTATATATATATATATTATATCTATATATATATATATATAAATTACAACCCTCCCTGACAAGGACTCGAACCTAGGTCACTCCGGGTATGAAACCGGAGACCAGTGCTAAACCAACCGTGCCACACGACCCACTAAAAAGAATGTGCAACTAGGATTTTTACCTCACCCCCGTGGGCACTCGGTGGAAATTGATTTAGCAAAACTTAAGTATGAGTAGATAGGTAATGTGTATGGAGCTAGTAAGATCCTAGTTGCACACTCCTTTTAGTGGGTCGTGTGGCACGGTTGGTTTAGCACTGGCCTCCAGTTTCATACCCGAGTGACCTAGGTTCGAGTCCTTGTCAGGGAGGGTTGTAATTTATCGTTATCAATGCGGCATTGCATTATTCCATCTTCATATATATATATATATATTATATATATATATATATATATATATATAAATACTGCTATGATTATTCTTGTTATCATTATCATTATTGTTATTATTATTATTGTCATTATTATTATTATCATTATTATAATTACTATTATCATTATGATTATTGTTGTTGTTATTATTATTATTGTACTATTATTATAATGATTGTAATTCTTATTATTGTAATTATTATTACTATTATCATAATCATATGGATGGGTGCTTCATGCGCAAGGTGATGTGAAGTGATGGTGTGGTAGCCTAGATAGTGCTTGCATGTCTTCTCGCTTGCAGCTTCCACCACTGGCTAGCCTAGTGTGAAAAAGGGAGCAGCTTTTGCATAAGTCTCCCTTGCCAGGTCACAGCCTCTCCATCATCAAGACTTCTGCAGTGCCTCTCATGGCCACCCATGGTTAACTGGGTACCTTGCGGTCCCAGGCTAAACTGTGGGGGATCTCGGAGTAGCAGGAGGCCCCAGAGCTATGGCCCATCGGCGTGTGGACACAATCTGCCTCTGTACCAACTCCTGCCCCTTAGCACCCTGTGGTAATGGGAACAGCTCGGGGAAGGTGGCCTTGCTAGTCCTCCTCCCCCCAGAAAACCCTCCGGCAATGCATCAAGTAAATGGATATGCTGGGGGGTGGGGTGCTGTCCCTCCCACCCAGCACACAAGGTGGGCTGTGGGTCCCGCTGGGAGGGCAAATGTCGGGGCACGGGAAGGGAACGAGAGTTACTTGCCCTGCCTGCACCCCGGCAAGCGCCAACCCACTATGGAGCTTGTGGGGCAAAGCCCTCAGGAACCCCACAGGCGGACGGGAGGCCCCACAGCCCGCTGACCCCCATTATTTGGGGCAGCGTTGGTGGGAGTGGCAGAGGTGGCATGCACCCAGAGGCTTAACCTCAGGCGATCACCTAAGGCCTCAGGTAGGCATTTGGAATATCCGGTCCTTGCGGTAGGATGAGCGGTTACCTCTGCTATCAAGGGAATTGGGAGCAACTGGAAGTTGAGGTGGCTGCCCTCTCGGAGGTGAGAAGACCTGGTAGTGGCATGATCAGTATGGGTGGGAACACCTACTACTGATTGGGCTGCAGTGACGGTCACCACCTACAGGGTGTAGCCATAGCCATCTCCAGCTGACTTCAGCCCACAGTAGTTGAGGTGACACCAGTTGATGACCGTATTATGACATTGAGACTGAAGCTTGCCTTTGGCCTCATGTCTCTTATTGCTGTATACATTCCTACTGACGTTTGTACACTTGATTTGAAAGAGGCGTTCTATACCAAACTTGCATCTGAGGCAAACAATTGCCCCCAGCGAGATATTCGCATTATTCTGGGCGACTTCAGTGCAGTATCCGGCTGTGAACGAGCTGGCTATGAGATTCGGCCCCATGGCTCGGGAGCTGATCCCAGCAGCGAGAACAGCCTCCTTCTCCGGGACTTTGCTAAGTCCCAGAGAATGAGGAACTCTGGCTCCTGGTACCAGCGCTCCAACCCACATCGCTGGACTTGGTATAGCGATATATGTACAGTGGCCAAGGAGATCGACCACATTCTTGTTAGCACACGATGGAGGATCCTCCTGAAATGCAGGGTTTACCGGGGTGCCGAGTTCTGTGGCACTGATCATAGGCTGGTTGTGGCTACGCTGCGGGTCCACTTCAAAACTCCCTGTCCTCCAGTGGCCACTCTAGGGTGTTCCACTTGGACAGACTGAGGGAGGAGGAGTGTGCCTGTGGCTTCGCCATGGCAGTCTCCGACTGATTCATGGAGCTTGACAACCTGTTGGACCAGTTGCTCTGTGGGAGTTCTTCAAGCGCGAAACACTCGAGCAGCCCAGGAGTCCATTGGTGTATGCCCGAGGGACAAGGCAGGAATTCATCTCCCTGGAGACATTGGAAGCCACCGAAGCATGTCGCATGACTTGGCTGAATGGCAATCGGGTCTTGCATCACTCCTTGGTGTATAGGGCTCAGACACTGCTGAGAAGGGACAAGGAACAGTTCATCATGAATCTTGCTGAGGAGGTTGAAGGTCATTTTTTGGTAAACGACCTTTGCCCTGCCTACCAAGTCCTGAATAAGCTGTACTCTAAGCCCTCCTCACAGATGACTGCAGTCCGATCAGCAGATGGATGAAGCACCTCAGATCATGTTGGGGTTTGTGAACATTGGGCTGAGTATTTTGAGCAGTTGTACCATGTAGACCCTCCAACAGTTAGCTTGGATGCAAGCGATGTCACAATACCTGTGCTGGACCTACCAATCAGCGAGGAACCTCCTACCCTAACGGAGGTTAGGATGGCAATTTTCAAGCTGAAGAGTGGAAAGCTGCAGGCATATGTGATATTCCTGCTGAACTTCTAAGGCTGGGGGTGAACCTATGACTTGGGGCTTGCATACAGTCTTGACTGCCATCTGGCAGTCTGGTACCATTCTCCCTGACTTGTTGAGGGGTGTGGTCATCCCTCTCTGGAAGGGGAAAGGGGATCGATGGGACTGTAACAACTAACATGGCATTACACTGCCCACTTTCTTCTAAAGGATCCATGACCACCTACTGTTGCATCATAGACCGATGCAGTCTGGATTTCACTCCTGGCAAGTCCACAATAGACCGAATACTAGCGCTTTGAGTAATTGTGGAATGCCGTTGTGAGTTTGGTCATGGGTTGCTTGCAGCCTACATCGACCTCAAGAAGGCGTTTGACTAGTGCATCGTGAATCGCTATGGGAGATCCTGAGACTCAGGGGAATTCTCACACAGATTATTGACCTAATAGCAAGCCGTTATGCCGGTACTGAAAGTGCTGTAAAGTGTGGTGGGGGTCTGTCAAACTTCTTCCCTGTTAATTCAGGGGTGAGGCAAGACTGTCCTCGCACTAACACTTTTCATCACCTGTATGGACTGGATAATGGGTAGAGCTACTAGCTGTGGAGCAACACTGGGCAATATCAAGGTCTCAGACCTTGACTTTGCCGATGATGTTGCTATCTATCTGAGTCCCTGGAGTCACTGGTGGCGGTTCTTGATGCATTTAGCAATGAGGCGAAGCCCTTAGGCCTAGAGGTCTCCTGGACAAAGACCAAGATTCAGGACTTTGGGGACCTGTTAGGGGAACCTGTTCAGTCGATCCATGAGTGCGGCGAGGACGTTGAAGTTACAGAGAGTTTTGTATACCTTGGTAGCGTAGTCCATATCTGTGGGCTGTCAAACCAAGAAGTCAATAGACAGATTGGTCTGGCAACAGGAGCCATGAACTCAATCAACAAGAGCATTTGGAGATGTTGGAACCTATGAAGAAGGACCAAACTACATGTCTTCAAGGCCATGATACTGCCAGTTCTGCAGTGGAAGCGAAACCTGGATGCTATCCAGGGTCTTTGAGTCTCGTCTTGATGCCTTTTGTAACAAGTCCCTTCGCCGGATCACAGGGTACAGTTGGCAGGACCATGTGTCCAACCGACGGTTACTTTGTGAGACTGGCATGGGACCTGTTACTTGCATAATCTGAGATTGCCAACTCAGGCTATATGGCCACCTAGCTCGTTTCCCTGTGGATGACTCTGCCCATCAGGTTGCCTCTCTGCGAGACAACCTGGGTGGAGGAGGCCTGTGGGACGACCCAGGAGGTCATGGCTTGGGCAGCTCGACGAATTAGAGATGGGCCAAAGACCTGCCTGGAGACATGCCACGAAGGACCCTCGTGGTTGAAAGCAAAGGGTGGATGCGACCATGCGCCCCCGTCGGCGTTAGCCCCTTGAGGATGATGATGATTATCATACTAATAATAATCATCATCATAATAATATTAAAAATAATGATAATATAAATAAAAATTATTATTAATATCTTTATTATCATTATCGCTATTGTTATTGTTGTTTTTAGTATCATTATCATTAATAATTTTATCTATTTCATCTTATTTTTATTTTTTTGTTGTCATCATCATAATTATTATTAGTATCATTATCATCAACATCATCACTATTATTATTACTATATTATCAACAATTATCATTATTACTATTATTATTATTATTATTATTATCATTTTTATTATTATTATTATATTATTGATAATAATAATTACTCTTATTATTATTATTATTATTTTTATTATTATTACTATTATTATCATTATTATCATAATTATTATTATTATTATTATTATTACTGTTATTATTATTATGATTATTATCATTATTATTATTAATATTGTTGTTGTTGATGTTGTTGTTGTTGTTGTTATTATTATCATTATCTCTTTTATTACCATTATTATCATTATTATTATTATTATCACAATTAATATTATGTTGCCACCTCGCTGTTCCTTCGCGCCCTCCGCATCTGTGACCCCCAGTAACTGGATGGAGAGATGGTCTTCTTACGTCGCTCGTTCTCCAAACTGGGCTACCCTGGTCATGTTCTTGAGGCCGCTTTATCTAGGGCACGGCGTACCTTCTACCACGACTCTCCTCCTAAAGAGACTCCTCACCTGCCCTACACTGAGGAGATCTACTCTCTCCGTCGTCCTCTTCACCCTCTCAACTGCAGGCTGATCTTTCGCCAAGTGAACACTCTCCGTCGCAACCTGGTCCATACCAGCCCTCCTTCTACCTCGGGATGGGCACCTATGCTGTTCCTTGTGCCCTGTGAAGCAGTCCTTACAAGGTCGTCAACATAAGTACGCTGTTAAAACCAAGCCGTCGTCTCCCT
>NW_023644667.1:0-2500 GCF_015228065.2 Penaeus monodon | reverse complement strand
AGAAAGAGTGATAGGGAAGGAAGAGGAAAAGGGATATAATGAAGGAAAAAAAGAGGGGGGAGGAAGGGGAGAGGGGTCAGGGAAGAAGAGGGGACGGAGAGGGGATGGGGGGAGAGGGAGAGATGAACGATGGGAAAAAAAGGGAGATGGAATGACAAGGTAAGAATAATAATAATAAAAAAAGCAAAACAATTTTAGATATACGAATAGACGAATAGCCACACAAAGCCTAAACAAACAACAACAACAACAAAAAAAAGAAAACAGCCAGATGAACAGACACGAACAAAGAGACAAATAAACAAAACAAACGACTACAAATCAAAAGGAAAACAATAAGTAAAACACCAAACAAAACGGCTAAAACCAGCGTCACCAACAGCGAAAAGACAGGTGAAAAACGGGGAAATTCGTGACGACTTCTAACCCAAGAACCCAAGTCGTTCAGAGGTCGTCGTCGCCGCCAGAACTACGGACGCCTTCCCCACTGTCTGTCTGCCTGTCTGGCTGTCTGTCTGTCTGTGTCTGTCTGTCTCTCTGTCTGTGTCTGTCTGTCTGTCTCTCTGTCTGTCTCTCTGTCTGTATAAGTAGATGGGTGAGTGAGTGAGTGAGTGAGTGAGTGAGTGAGTGAGTGAGTGAGTGAGTGAGTGAGTGAGTGAGTGAGTGAGTTTGTGTGTGAGCGCGCGCGCGTGTGTGTGTGTGTGTGTGTGTTTGTATGTGTGTTTGTGTTTTCTCTTTTCTGTCTTCTTTCTCCCATTCTAGCTTCTTTATTTCTTTCTTGTTTTCTCCTCTTCTGTCTCTTCCCTCCTAACATGTCTTCGCTCTCCCTCTTCCTCTTTTCTCTTCTTTCTCTCTCCTAATTTGCTCATCTTTCCCTCTTCCCTTTTCCCTATCTCCTTCCCTCACTCTCCTTCCATTCAACCCTCATCTCTCCCTCTCTCTTTCCCCCCTTCTCCCTCTCTCCCCCTCTCTTCATCCTCTCTCCCTTCTTCTCCCTCCCTCTCCATCTCCCCCACCTTCCTCTTCCTCTCCTTCTCCCTCCTCTTTTCCCCATCTCCCTCTCCCTCACCCACGCCTCCCTCTCTTTCTCCCCTTCTCTCACCCTCTTCCTCCCACCCACTTCCTTCCACTCTTTCTCCCTCTTCCTTATCCCCCGCCTCCACCTCTCTCTCTCTCTCTCTCTCTCTCTCTCTCTCTCTCTCTCTCTCTCTCTCTCTCTCTCTCTCTCTCTCTCTCTCTCTCCCTCCCTCCCCCTCCCCCAACCTCTCTTTCTCCCCACAAAAGGCAAATTGCCCGAGATCGTTATGCAAGACTTCAGCGCCGCCCAGAAGACCCGACCTCGGCTGCATACGTGTAGAGGGTGTTGATGGGAGGGCGGCTCAGGGGGGGGGGGCAATACACGCCCACGCACGCACATACATGTAGACATTATATATATATATATATATATGCATACATACAGTCATATATGCATACATACACACACATATACTTACACATACACACGGGTGCACAGGCATACCCACACGCGTACACACACTTTGTAAAGTTTGGGGAGAGAGAAACAGAGAGAGAGAGGGGGAAGGAGGGAGAGGGAGAGGAAGAAGGAAGGAAGGAAGGAAGGAGGGAGGGGGAGGAGGAGGGAGAAGGAGAGGGAGAGGGAGAGAGAGAGAGAGAGAGAGAGAGAGAGAGAGAGAGAGAGAGAGAGAGAGAGAGAGAGAGAGAGAGGGAGAGAGGGGGAGAAAGAAAGCGAGAAAGAAACAAAGAATAAAATATAAAAAAGAGAGAGAGAAAGAAAGAAAGAAACTGCAAGAGAGAAAAAAGGAGCCAGAGAGAAAGAGCGACAGAGGGAGAGACAAACACACAGACAGACAAACAAAGACTGGCTCTCCCTCCCCTCCACCCCTCCCCACCCCCCTCCCCCTCTCTCACCCCCCGTCCCTTTGAAGGATGATTCTTACACAATTTTCTCTTCTCCACTCTTCTTATTGGCAGAGAAAACGGAGTAAACTGGAAACGTAACGAAGAAAAATGAACTCCGGTCTAAATGCTTTTCCTTTTTTCGAGAAAAAATTAAAAGATAAAAAAACTTTGGATTACATATATGATTTATCCTTTGACTTCTGTCGTTGTTGTTATTGCTTTTTCTTGGTTTATTTTGATACTTTTCGATCTATTTATTTTTATTAATAATAGAGCAAGGCGCAAAATAAGTTAAAAAAAAACGGCTGCCGGCTATTTCAAGCACGCCAACGAAATTCCAGAAATGTAGGCCTATCAAGCCATACCTCACCCGAAAAAGCAAAACTTACCTTTGCAAACTCTAACCAAATAAACATAAACCCACAGATAAAAACACAAACAAACAAACGACAAAAAAAAAAAAATCACAGGAACTGGAAAAAAGGGTAAAAAGAAAAAGAAAAACTAAACAGGTGAACTTAGAGGGTAACACACAAGCAACATTCGAAACTGCAACAATCCTCCCTCAACTACCCTT
>NW_023644666.1:0-7500 GCF_015228065.2 Penaeus monodon | reverse complement strand
CGTACTTTTGGGAATGTTTCTTATACCTTTTTTATATTATATATGGAACACAATTCTGTTATTATCATCATCATATCATGATTATCATCATTATTACCGTTATCATCATCATATCATTCATTATCATCATTATCATCATCATTATCATCATTATTGCAATTATTATCATCATATTGCCAATTGTTATCATTATTATTGACAATTATTGGAGTTATTAGTAATGTTTTTGCAATAACTAATAACCACAACAATAATTAATGTAATAACAATAATAATAACAATAATAACGCTTTTATAATTATTATTTATATCATTATCTTAATTAGTATCGTCTATTTACAGTATTATTGACTGTTGATAATAATTTTTGGGCAATTATACTACCAGTTACAAATAATAATAATGATGATAATAACAAATAATTACTATAACAAATATTATAATCAATAGCATTATTATTATTATACTTATACTTATTATTATATTATTGTTTTATTACAGATATATAGATTTTTTGGCAATAATATAATAATTAAGATAATATAATAATAATAATCAAAAATAATAATAATAATATATAATAATAATAAGAGAATAATAATAATAAGAATAATAATAATATTTTAATAATATTCAAACGTTATCAAAATTCTCTTATTCTCACGTTTATTATCATTATTGTTATGTTAAGACAATTCTGGTAAATATTACATTATTACCCTATAATTGCCGAAATCACTCCCCCCCCCTCCCCCCTCCCACCGCAATCGAAAAAAAACGTTCATTTTGGAGTTACTCTCATAAGGCTATATTTCGCTAGATTTTGCGCTTTTTCGACTTTTGGAATTTTTTCTTATATTTTTATTATAATATGGACAAATTCTCTATATATATATCATGATTATCATATTATCGTATATTATTTCATCTTATTATCATTTATCGTTATTATCATCATTATCATCATTTATCATTATTATCATCATTATTGCAATTATTATATTTTTTGCAATTGTTATCATAATATTCAATTATTGAGTTATAATATATATTACAATAATAACTAATAAAAATATTAATAATAGTTAATTATAATTTATACATAATTAATTTATAATAATTTTTTGATATATCTTAATAATATATTATATAATAAATATTACTTTAAAATAATTATTTTAATATACTCATTATAAATTAATAATATATATATAAATATATACTATAAAATATTTTGCACAATTATTAATTATATATATATTATATAATAATATATTAAGATAATAATAATTTTTGAATAATAATAATAAATAATAATAATATAATAATAATATATTTTTAATAATATCAATTATAAAATTCTTTATTCCATTTAATATCATTGTATGATATACAATTTGGTAATTTGCATTTTCCTAATAATTGGAATTTTCCAAATGAATAGAAAACGTCATTTGGCATAATTCTCATATGCATATTATTTCGTTCTAGATTTTGCCGTTTTCGACTTTAATGATTTTTCATACTTTTTTATTATATATTGACAATTCTTTATTATCAATTTTATCATTTATCATATTATTATCATCATATATCATCATTATCATCAATAATATCATATTATCAATTATTAATCATTATTACATTTTATTATTCATTTATATTATTATATTATTTTTAATTATACTATAACAAATAATAATGATATAATAAAATAATATATAATAATTCATAATAAATAATAATTAATAATATGATAATAATATAAGTTTTTAATTCATTTTTTCGAATCTTTTTCTCTTTTCATTTATATTTATGACAAATTCTGTAATTATATCATTATACATTATTTCTATATTCATCAAGTTATCATATATTTATTTCTTATCTATATAGTTTTTATATTATGCAATTTCTTATTAATGTTATTACATTTTTTAATTGTACATTAATTCAGTATTATTGCGTTATATAATTTTTTGCATATATACTATACAATCAATAATGATAATACAATAATATAATAAAATTATATCAATTATTATTATTATATCTTATATTTATTTTATTAATTATTGATAATAATTTTTTGCAATAATACTAATATAAAATAAAATAATAAAATAATAATAACAATAATAATATAATAATAATATTATAATCAATAATTATATTATAATTATATTATTATAATATTATTTTTCAAATTTATATTTTGCAATAATATAATATTATAATAATAATAATAAATGAATATATTATAATTATTATAATAATCAAATATATAAAATGAAAACATTAATATATTAATAATAATTTAAGTAAAATTAATCATAATAATAATATTTTGAATAATTTAAATTATCAATTTTTTATATAATAAATATTACTTTATATTATAAATTTATAAATTTTCATTATTATCTTATATCATCATTATCATAGAATCATAATACTCATTTGGTCATCTTATGGCATTATTACTAATATTGCCATGTTCATATTATGGAATTTTTATATTTTTATATTTTTGCAATATTCCTATTACATACATATCATTATATTATTATATCATATATTTACATCATTTATTTATATCATTATCATATTAATCATATTTCTTAATTAATTTATCTCATTTATATATTATTATTATTGCAATTATAATATTTTGCAATATATTATATACAATAATAATAATAGAATAATATAATATACATTATTATTATTATATATACTTATTATATTATTTATTAATACAATATAATAATTAATTTTAATTTATAATAATTATTTAATTATATACTAATAATAATAATATTAAATAATTAATAATAATACATAATAATAATAATAATAATAATATAAATTTAATATATTATATATATTATAAATTATATATTTATTTTCATATTATTTATATTAATAAATATTAATATTATCAATAATACTAAAATTAAGAAATACAATAAAATAAATAAAATAATAATATAATAATAAAAGTAATAATAATAATTATACTTTAATAATTTGAATAATTTTTATTACTTTTTTCATATGTTATATACAATTCTGTATTTATTATCATTATCATGATAATACAATTAAATTCTATACTATATTGCATAATCCATATATCATCCATAATTCATTTTGAATTATTCTCATTTTGCTTGTTATCTTTTATTGCATTTTGGATATTATGTTTTTTCAATATACTATAACACAATATATTATATATATAACAATATAATACATATAATATTTTATTAATTATTTATATCTATTATCTTATTATATTTAAGTAATTTATTGTTTAATAATATTTTTGCAATATACTACATACAAATAATAATAATATAATAAAAAATAAATACTAATAAAAATTTATAATTAGATTATATTATTTATTACTTATTATTATTTTGTTAATTATTACAATATAATATTTTTGGCATAATAAAATATAAGATAATATAATAATAATATAATAATAATATAATAATATTAATATATAATAAAATAATAATAATTAATAATACTAATAATTAATAATAATAATAAATTTTTAATAATATTCAAATGTTATCAAAATTCCTCTTTATTCTCACTTATCATCAGTTTTGTTATGATTAATACAATTCTGGTAAATATTATCATTATTACCTAATAATTGCCGAAATCACCAAGAAATCGGAAAAAACGTCATTTGGAGTATACTCTCATAAGGTATATTCGCTAGATTTTGCCGCTTTTTCGACTTTGGGAATGTTTTTCTTATACCTTTTTTATATTATATATGGACATAATTCCTGTTATTATCATCCTCCTTAGCTATGATTATCATCAGGATTATCGTTATCTCATCCTTATCATCATATCATCATTATCATCATCATTATCATCTATGTATTGCAATTAGTATCATCATTATTGCAATTGTTATCATTATTATTGCCAATTATTGGGGGGGGAGTTATAGTATATGTTTTTGCAATAATACTAATATAACCACAAACAATAATAATAGTAATAACAATAAATCACAATAATAACGATTTTATAATTATCTATTTATATCCAGGATTCTTAATTAGTATCGTTATTACAGTATTATTACTGTTATAATAATTATTTTGCAAATTATACTACAGTAAAATAATAATAATGATGATAATAACAATAAAATACTAATACAATTTTATAATCACTAGTATTATTATTATTATACTTATAATTATTAGTTATTAGTGTTATTATTACAGATATAATAGATTTTTTGGCAATAATACTAATAATTAAGATAATAGTGAATAATTTAATAATAATAATAATAATAAGAATAATAATAATAATAATAATAATAATAATAAAATAATAATAATAATAATATTTTTATAAGATTGCAAGTTGATTCACAATTCTCCTTATATTCACTTATATCAGTCATTATTGTTATGATTAAATACAATTATGGTAAATTCTCATTATTACCCTAATAATTGCCGAAATCACCCAAAGAAATCGAAAATAAACGTCATTTGGAGCATACTCTCCATAAGGCTCAGTAGTTCGCTAGGATTTGCCGCTTTTCGACTTTTGGGAATGTTTTTCTTATACCGTTTTTTATTATATAGTGGACCACAAATTCTGGTTATTATCATCATCATTCTCATGATCTCATCATTATTATCGTTATCATCATCACTATCATCATTATCTCCTTATCATCATCATTATCATCATTATTGCAATTATTATCATCATATTTGCAATTGTTATCATTATTATTGCAATTATTGGAGTTATAGTATATGTTTTTGCAATTAATACTAATAACCACAACAATAATAATAGTAATAACAATAATAATAACAATAATAACGATTTATAATTATGTATTTATATGTCATATCTTAATTAGTATCGTTATTACAGTAATATTACTGTGATAATCATTTATTTTGCAATTATACTACCAGTAAAAATAATAAATAATGATTGATAATAAAATAATAAATACTAATAACAATATATAATCACTAGCATTATTATTATTATACTTATACTTATTTTATTATTGTCTATTATTACAGAATATAATAATTTTTTGGCAAATAATACTAATAAGAAGGATAAAATAGTAAATAATAATAATAATAATAATAATAATAATAATAATAATATAATAATAATAATAATATAATAATAATAATAATAAATAATATTTTAATAATATTCAAAATGTTTATCAAAATTCTCTTATTCTCACTTTTAGATTTTCACCCCCCCCCAATTTATTGTATGAATTAATACAATTCTGGTAAATCATTATCATTATACCTAATAATTGCCGAAATCACCAAGAAATCGAAAAAAAAAGTCATTTTGGGAGTATACTCTCACTAAGGCATATTTCCGCTAGATTTGCCGCTTTTTCGACTTTTGGGAATGTTTTTTCTCTATACCGGTTTTATATTATATATGGACCACCATTCTGTTATTATCTTCATTATCATGATATCAATCATTATTACGTTTATCATCAGCATATCCAATCATTATCAGCATATTCATATCATTATCACCATGTATTGCAAGGATTATCATCCTTTATGCAAATTGTTATCATTATTATTGCAATTATTGGAGTATAGTATATGTTTTTTGCAATAAACTAATAACCACAACAAATAACTCATAGTAATAAACAATAATAATAACAATAATAACGTTTATAATTATTATTATATCATTTATTTAATTAGTATCGTTATTACAGTAATTATTAATGTATAATAATTTATTTTGTCAATTATACTACCAGTACAAATTAATTAATAATGATGATAATAACAATAAATAATAATAAAACAATATTCTAAATCACTAGCTTGTATTGAGTAGTTAACTTATACTTATTATGATTATTGGTATTATTACAGATATATAGATTTTTTGGCAATAATACTAAGTATTAAGATAATGTAATAATCATAATAATAATAATAATAATAATAATAAATAATAATAATAATAATAATAATAATAATTAATACATAATAATCATAAAGAATAAATTTTTATATTAATATGCAAAATGTTATCTAAAAATTCTCTTTATTCTCACTTTTATCTAATGTATGTTATGATAATCCAATTTCTGGTAAATATTATTCATTAGTACCCTAATAATTGCCGAAATCACCAAAGAAATCGAAAAAAAAACGTCATTTTGGGTATACTCTATAAGGTATATTTCGCTAGATTTTGAGCCTTTTTTCGACTTTTGGGAATGTTTTTCTTATACCTTTTTTTATATTATATTATGGGACACAATTCCTGTTATTTCATCATCATTATCAATGAGATAATCTTATTATCGTATCATCATCATTATCACATTTCATCATTATCCATCCTCATGTATCATCATTATTGCATTATTATCATCATTATTGCAAGTGTTATCAAATTATTATTATGCACACCAAATATTGACGAAGTTCTAGTAGATGTTTTGCAAATAATACAATAACCACAACAATACTAAAGTTAATAACAATAATAATACAACCAATATAACGATTTTATAATATATTAGATGTTATATCTTAATTAGATCGTTATTACAGTAATATTACTGTTAAATAATTAGTTTTGCAATTATACTACCAGGACAAATAATAATAATGATGATAATAACAATATAATACTAATAACAATATTATAATCACTTAGCATATTATTATATAATTATACTTTTATTATTATGTGATTATTCAGATATAATAGATTTTTCGGCATTTAATACTAATAAGTAAGATAATAGTCATAATAATAATAAATAATAATAGAATAATAATAATAATAAATAATAATAATAATAATAATAATAAAATATAATAATAATATTTTAATATATTAAAGTTATCAAAATTCTCTTTATTCTCACTTTATCATCATTTTTATATTAATACAATTTGGTAAAAATTATATTATACCCTAATAATTGCCGAAATCACCAAAGAAAATCGAAAAAAAGTCATTTTGGATATACTCTCATAAGGCTATATTCGCTAGATTTTGCCGCTTTTTCGATATATCTTTTTTTATATTATATGACACATTCCTGTTATTATCATCATCATTATCATGATTATATCATTATTATCTTATCATCATCATTATCATCATTATCATCATTATCATCATCATTATCATCATTATTGCAATTTTTATCTCATTATTGCAATTGTTTTTATTATTGATTATTGGAGTATATATGTTTTTGCAATAATACTATAACCACAACAATAATAATATAACAATTATAATTATATATCATTTTATCTTATATTATATCTTACTTAATTATATCTTTATTAATATTATTATGTTAATATAATTAATTATTGTAAATAATAATAATAAATAATAAATAATAATATATATTATATACTATTATTTATTATTTTATATTAATTATTTGTAATTATA
>NW_023644665.1:0-8533 GCF_015228065.2 Penaeus monodon | reverse complement strand
AAAAAAAAGCGACCTTACTCAGGTAAAGTCACATGATACAATACAAATCCTAAAAGTTAAAAAAGCTAACTCAAAAAATGAGAGTTCCCAAAGGCTCCCATTCTCGGGCCATGGTTGGCTGTAGCACCCCAAAAAAATAGATAAAGACCCACCAGAAATTCACAAGGGATTTGTCAAATTTCGACACAATGGCTTAAAACCGAATAAAAAGACTTCTTGATGTTAATTCCCCACCTTTTAACATCATTACACACAATCTAAATACTAACAGAAATCTATGCTTCAAACAAAAATCCCATCCTCCCCAAAATAGTGAAATCAAAGAAATTGACTTTGTGTGCTCCGGGAAAACATTAAAGAGGGGGCGTTCGTTTCTCGGGATCATGTGTCATGCTGCAAGCAAGCTGGCAAAAGAGGTTTGATCCCCCTGGTCAGAGCAAAAAACCCTTGCTCTGAAAAAAAAAAAACCCGATACACCGCCTGTGGAGGGATTTTGAATCTCTTGAGATTCACCTGTTGGGGGGCCCTCAAGCTGTATAAGTGTACAGCAAGCCACTGTAGGAATTGGGCCCACACCCCGTTCTGTGCTACTACAGCAAAAGACCGGGGGACATGGGGGGGAAAACCTCAATACAGCCCCTACCCTGGCTCCCTGCAGGGCACCGATGTAGAGGCCCTGAAACCCTGGTCTGAGCTTTTTCCCCAGATCGCTATCTCAATAGCCAAAGGGAACAAAAGTCAAAGGAGGGTCCTAGACCTCACCCTGGCCCTCGGGCTTGGTGGAGGAATTGATGGGGTCAATGAACGCACAAGTGACTATTATACACTGTTTTCACACCCATGGATGGGCCCCGCCAAAAGCCCAAGAAATCCAAATGGAAAAAAACAAGGCCAATGGGGAAGCCTTTTAGAAACCTTTGGCCCCCCTGTCTTAGAAGAAGCCCCACAGATGAAAACTGGAAGTGCTTTAAGCCAGATTACAGTGCCCTAAACAAACAGCCCACAGACTATGCCTAAAACCGGCCATGGGCCCCGGAGTTTAAAGACGCCGATACTTTAATAAGAGATTAAGGAATCAACCACAGAGTGAAAGTGTAGAAATATTTTTGAAGGCAAAAACCCCCGACAACCTTGCCCCACTAGGGAAGCATCAGGGGGTGCCAAGGAAACGCCAATGGTGTGAGCCTTTAACCCCCGAAAACCCAAATTTCAGAGCGTGGCAACGGGTCAGGGAAGCTAAAGCCGTCAGCCCCGAGGTGCACACCCCACACCCTCAACAAAGTAATCAATGGGATGAGTTCTCAGCAAGAACAAGCAGCAACAGTCGCCAGCGATGGGGCAAACCAACAATGCCATACGGGCAGACTTGTCATACAGAGAGAGGGCAGCCGAACACAAATATCTCAGATGTTATCTTTTCTGGGGGAACAAACAAACCTAAAAAAAACAGTTCGGGCCACCCCAGGTTCGAAGGAATCCGTACCCCCATTTCCGCCCCTTTAACCCTCAAGGAGCTTAATTCCTACAACCCTCAAAAAGTCCGGGAAAAATTTCCCACTCACCCAGAGCTGGAAGGGGGTTTCCCATAGTCCCTTTAAAAAAAAAAAAAGAAGCGGGGGAAGTCCCGCCCCATCTCTCTCCTCTGCGTCGGCAAGACAGCCGAGAGAAAGGTACAAAAACCGATCCATGGAAATAGACCCCCATATGAAACCCCCATGGTTCAAGGGGGCATGAGCACAAAAACAGCATAACCACATCTTAAGCACAATCAGCACTGTCCTTTTTGGTAATTCCCAGACCTGGAGACGGGTTTTGAATTTTGAAGTCCTCTTTTATCAGGAACCCCGATCCAGAAGGAATCAGAGGAAAAACTCCCGGGTTAGATAGGGGTTTTTTATAAACAGAAAGGTGAAAATCGATTTCCCGGGGCACTCACGCACAGGCCCCTAAAAACGGAAAACCTTAGAGGGGATCCTCAGTCCCCCCTTTTCAACACCCTAATGTCCGCAACCTCAAACCCAACCCCCTCAGTGGGGTGCAAAACTCTACTATGAGACACGTTTTAAAACATCTCCTGGACCACATGCCCAAGTAAAGCGTGCTGTCTGGACCTTGTATCGAGGAGTGCTGTAGGCAGGATGAAATTTTTGCAGCCAAAAACCAAACCATGGCCTGAACTAAATGTTCAAGGACAAAACTGAGAAAATTTGGGGCTAAATTAGAAAGGGGCCGGTCTTCCAAAACCCTTGGGTAATTTGTCAAACCCTCCCTTTTAAAAAGAAGGGGTTTTTTTGTTGATCAAAAAAAAAAAAAGACTGTTGTCATGAAACAATTATCTGGGGAAACACATAGGGCTAGACTAAAGTACAAACATTCTATGTACAGCCTCCCAACCCATTTTGGACTATGCTTCTGCTCACTGATTGCCCAAAGATTTAAAAGAAAAAACTGGAGACAGTTTAAAATGAAGCCCCCAGGATTATTCTCGGTGCCCAATGTGGACGAAGGCCCTCAACCTCCTCAGGAGGCAAACTTTCTCCCCCCGGAATCACGAATGATCTTGGCAGCCATTTTCCTTTAAAAGGTCATCCAAACTTTTGGAACAACATGAGAAAAAAAAATAAAATGCCTAGAAAGACCACAAGCGTTTGAAGCAACCCGGCTTCTCACCAGCCGGGGTGTTGTTTCGCTATCGCCAAATGCAATACTTCCCAAGGGCATAGTTCCGCCCCCCCCGCTCTATTTAAGCCCCCCCCGGGGCACAAAACCTTTTCGAGTTTTTTGTTTAATCAAGGAAAAAAAAAATTAAAACACCATGCCCCAGTCTAAAGGCAGAAGTGAGAGGGTTTGCGCCGTCACTCCTGGGTGGAACATACTTCAAAAATCAAAATACAAAACGCTTTGCAGCATAATATATACAGATCCAGGGCAAAACCCTTGACTGTCTAAACAAAACTCACCCAAAACAACATCGCCCCCTGATTTCTGTCCTCACCATGCACAGAGGATTTTTGCTCAGGGGGGAAGATAATCATAAAAGGGGGGACCCGATGCAGTTAAACTTTTACCCATTTTATTTTTCAGTTTTGCTTTTGAAGTACCGAGTCAAGAACACCCCCAGCCCTGGGCCCAGAGATGGCCAGCCCCCGCTCAGCGCTTGCTCCCAATCTCGTTCGTTTGTTCTACTTTTTTGCACACTTCCCATATAAAGATCAAACCGTACCAATCTATCACTGACCCCCCAGTCCAACGTAGAACGCCCCATACCTTTTTAAAACACCTTAGTGGTCCCCCAAACCCGCCGACCCCCTTTTTTTTGGGGCTGTGTCGGCGGGGGGGGGTAAGGGGGCGTGCACCCGGGGTGACCCCCGAGGCTTAACCTAGGGAGCTTTTCCCGGTGGCGCTTGGAAAATCTGGGCCCCGCGGCACGATGAGGGGTTACCTTGCTATCGCGGAATTAGGCATGGGAGTTGAGGTGGTGCCCTCTCAAGAAAACCGGGTAGGGGGCATGATCGGGTTTGGGTGGGTAACCTATAAGGTGGGGCTCAGCAATGGTCACCCCCTCCAGGGTACCAACCATCTCCAGTCGACTTCACCCCTTGGTAGTTGAGGCGACACCGGTTATGAGCTATATGGCACGGGAGACTAAGCATGCTTTTGGTTTAGTTCTTTTGCTATGTACCCCCCTACTGAGTTTGTAAAATTGATTGAAAGAGGTGTTTTATCCCAAAATTTGCATCTGGGAGAAAATTGCCCCCGGCGAAAATTCGCATTGTTCTGGGCGACTTCAAGCGGTATTGGCTTGACCGAGCTGGCTAGAGATGTCCGGGGGGCCCCCCATGGTGGGATGATCCAGCATGAGAATAGCCTCTTTCTCGGGACTTTGCTAGTCCCGAGAATAAGGTTTGGCCCCTGGTACCAGCGTCCAACCCCACATCGCGGGACATGTACAGCGACACAGGTACAGGGGCCCCGGAGATCGACCACTTTCTTGTTAGCACCAAGGAGGATCCTAAAACTGCGGGGTTTACCGGAGTGCTGATTTCTGTGGCACCGACCATAGACTGGTCCACTTAAAAAACCCCCCATCCCTCCGGGGCCACCCAAAGGGTTTCCCCTGGACGACTAAGGGAGGAGGGTGTCCCCGGGGGTTACCAGGGTGTCTCTGATGATTCACGAACCAATAACCGACGGCCCCATTTCTCTGTGGGAGCTTTTCAAGCGCATAACACCGAACAGCTCAGGGTCCTTTGGCTATCCCCGAGGCAAGGGCAATTCCACTCCGGAGACTTTAGAGGCCACTGAAGGTGTCACGGGCTCGGCGAATGGGAAATTTAGTCTTCTTTTTTCCATGGTGCGTAGGGTGGACATGCGAGAAGGGAAAGGAAAACGTTCATCGGGAATTTTGTTTGAGGAGGTTGAAGCCTTTTCTTGGAAAATGACCTTCGCCCCCACCTACCAACCCTGAGAAAACTGAACCCCAAGCTCTCCTCACAGAACGGTCATCTCAGATATTTTGGGGGGGCGTGAATTTTGGGTTAGTTTTTTGAGCAGTTGTACCGGGTAGACCCTCCAACATTTAGTTTGGATGAAAGCGATGTTCAGTCCCTGTGCCGGACCCCCCATCGTGGGAACCTCTACCCTAACAGGGGTTTACATGGCGATTCCAAGTGAGAGTAGGAAAGGCGGGAAAATGTATATCCCTGCTGAACTGCAAAGGTGGGGGAAACCTATTGCTCGGGCCTGCATACAGTCCTGACTCCCCTTGGCAGTTGGTACCCCTCCCCCCGACCCGCTGGGGGGTTTGGGTTTTCCCTCTGGGAAAGGGGAAAAGGGGGTTGTTGGGGTTTTAGAACTACCTTTGGGATTACACTGTCAGCATACCAGCAAGGTTTTTGCCCATTCTTCGAAAAGGATTTGCAACCACCCATGAGGCATCACGGAAAAACCGGTATTTGGGCCTTTTAGTAAATTTTGGAAACCATCGGAGTTTGGTCGGGGTTGTTGCAGCCTACATCACCCAGAAGGCGTTTTCTCGGTGCATCGGGGAAACGCTTGGAGTTTCCGAGATCAGGGGAATTCCCACCAGATTATCGCTAATACAACCTTTTTACTGTAATGAAAGTGCGGGAAAGTGTGGTGGGGGTCTGTCGAACTTCCCCTGTAAATTTAGGGGGGGGCAAGGTTTTTTCCTTACACCAACATTTTCAACACCTTTGGGCTGGTAAAGGGCATAGCTATGACAAGTCAGTGTGGAGCAACACAGGCTATCAAGGTCTCGACCTTGACTTTGCCCACGATGTTTCATCCCATTGAGTCCCCGGGGTCACTGGTGGCGGCTCTTGATGCATTTCAAAGAGGGGTAGCCCCTTTGGGCCAGAGTCTCCTGGACCAAAACCAAGATTCAGGACTTTGAGGGCCTTTTGGGGAACCCGTTTAGTCAATCCATGTTTGGGGGAGGACTTTAAGTTACAGAAGTTTTTAAAACCTTTTTAGCTTAGCCTACTCTGGATGTCAGTCCAAGAAATCAATGAGGGTTGGTCTGGCAAAAAGAGCCTAACCGATCAAAAAAAGCTTTGGATGCGTCTATCAAAGGACCCCAAACTGCATGTCTTTTAAAGGCCTTTTATACTGCTAGTTTTGCTTATGGAAAACGAAAACCTGGACGCTATCCAGGTTTGGTGTTCGCCTTTATGCCTTTTATAAACAAGTCCCTTTGCCCAAACATGGGGGACAGTTGGCAGGACCACGGTCCAACCGGGGGTTTCACGGGGATGGCATGGACCCGTACTTTCATAATCGGGATCGCCAAATAGGCTATATGGGACCTACTGTCTCCCTGTGGGCCCTGCCCATCAGGGTTTTCTTTGCGAGACAACCCCGGGGGGAGGAGCCTGTGGGGCGACCCAGGAGTCATGGCTTGGGCAGCTCAAGAGACCTGTTGTGGGAAATTTGAGATGGGCCCTGGGCCTGCCTAGAGATGCCCGAGGATCCTCGTGCTGGAAGCGAAGGGTGGGCGGCCCTGTGCCCCCCGTCGGCTTGCCCCTTGATGATGAAATTGTGTGTGTGTGTGTGTATATTGTAACCCCACACCCATATGTGTTGTGTGTGTGGTGTGTGTGTGTGTATGTGTAGGGTTTATGTGTGTGATGTGTATGGTATTTGTATGTTATGGTGTGTGGTGGGCATTGTCAATAAATCCTACATTCTTGGCAAAGGGAATATATTTTTAACCTTCACATCTGCACTAAGTAGACATCCTCTGCAAAGTCTCGAGATACTTTATGGCCCGGGAGACTTTACGAATGCGCCTCGTTAATAGAAACCCCAAATGAGCTTCGAAAAACGCATGAGTTTTTTTAATTAACATCGGTTTCAGCAGTTAAATATTTCCCTTGGTAAATACACAGGCGGGTCAGGGATAAAATACTGCTTTTTATGCAAAGGAAAAAACGGGATCAAACCGCTGGCTTACAAAAAATTATTTCTTTGAAAAGAGAAGAAAAGTGAACTTTTCTAAAAACTAACTAAAGATGAATCAAGCTTTTGGAGCTCATTATTATCGAATATCCCAAAAGTTTTTTTTCCTTAACTTTTTGAGCCTAAATGTTTTTTTAACTTTAACATATACCGCAGGTTATTTTCCCTTTTTTTCACAATAAAGTTAACCCTTTTCATGACAACTCACTACAGGATACAGGCCCTTTTCAATTTTTAAATTTGATTCATGCAAAGGGCCCCTTACCAACATGGGGGATTGTTTGGGTTTAGCAAATCCACCGTGTGAGTGTGTGTGGGCACACCCCACCATCCATATACACAAAACACACACACACACACCACACACAGACACACACCAACACACACACACCACACCACACAACACACACACACAACCCCACCACATATATATAATTTATAATATATAAATATAATATATTATATATATATTATGTATATAAAATATATATATATATATATAATATGTATAATATGTATATATATAAATATATAGGTGTGTGTGCTAAATAGGTGTATTACATACACACACACCACCCACACACCACACACCACCACACAAACACACCACACACACACACCACACACACCACATATTATATAATATATATATAATAATATATTAAATATAATATAATTATATGTGTGTGGTGTGGTGTGGTGTGTGGTGGTGTGGTGTGTGGTGGTGTAAAAAAAAATAATAATAATAAAAATAAATAAATAAAAAAATAAAAAAAACAATATACTATTTTTCACATATAAAATATATACACATAAGCATATTTAACTATATATCAATAGCAAAATAATTAAGGTGTGTGCATGTGTGGGTGGCGTTTTGGGGGGTATATATGTAATAAACATAATATATATATATATATAATAAATAGATTATATATATATAATATATAAAAACATATGTGTATATATATATATATTATATATATATATATTATATAATAATATAATATATATATATAATATATTATAATACGTGCCCGGGATTGGATGTGTATGCGTGCGAGGTGTGTGTAGGGTTTTTTTCTTGTCGTCGTTATTTTTAATCTATATTATCTATATTATATTTACCCTTTTTAAAATGGGCATGTATGTATTATGCATAATGTTTTAACTTTGATGTATGTAGTATGATATAGTAGATGGACAGATAGATAGAAGTTAACGATTACAAAGATAATAGGAAATTTTATATAGATGTAGAACAAAAAGATATGTCCAACGGGTTGTTTAGTTTGAGTGGACAAATTAAAAAAAGAAAAAAAATATTAAAATGACATACGTGAATGATGTATGTAGACATGAAACATAAAATTGATAGATAGGTAGGCAACAAAATGACGACAAAGAGACAGACAGATTTATAAACAGACTGAAAAACGGCAGTGATTTAAGACAGATGCAAATAGACAGTTTGGTAGCAAAAGTGATTATGGATGAAAAATAGACAGGTAGGTGGACTCATATTTACAGAAGACTTGAAAAAACAAACGGTTTTTAAACAAAAAGAAGGTAGAGAAGGGAAGGAACGGAAGACTACGGGGTATGTGTGTTCTGTAGTATTTTTCCCCTTCCCCCTCAGCGTTGTGCCCAAACCCCCGCAAGATGCCCAAAGAAAGCTGGGGGTCTGAGGATGTAGGAAGATAGTCGCCCGAGTCCCTTGGGAACAGCCCACCGGAAACTCTGGATCCCGCTGCCAACCCGATGAAGCAGGGTTAGGTAGAAAAGGAGAAAAGGGGGGGATACGAAGCAGGTGAAGGGCGAGGTTTTTTCACCTTGCGCGTCCAGAAACAGGAACTGAAGCCTGTTGGGGTTCGCCCGGAGATGGCCCGGGTTTTTTAGGATGAAATCGTGCTGTTTTTTGGCTTAAAGGGCCAGTTCTTTTTGTTCTAAGTTTTTTTAAGTTTAGTTTGCAATGGTTTTACAATGACAAAAAGTTTTCCTTTTTTTACGCTCAGTGCAAATACGTAATTTCAAAATTCAGGTTTTCAATAAA
>NW_023644664.1:0-35000 GCF_015228065.2 Penaeus monodon | reverse complement strand
TATTATTATTATTTATTATTATTATTATTTTATTATCATCATTGTTATTATTGATATTATCATCATTATTGTTATTATTATTTTTTTTATTATTATTATATTATTATTAATTCTATTATTGTTATTATTATTATTATTATCACTATTGTTATAATAATAATAATAATAATAATAATAATAATAATTATTATTATTATTATTATTATTACTATCATTATTATTATTATCATAATCATTATCACTATTATTATTATTACTGTTATTGTTATTATTATTATTATTTATTATTATTATTACTTTTATCATTACATGAAAATGTATTATAACTGTAATGATAACAATAGAAATAATATTAATAGTTATTACGATATTGTTATTATTATTAACATTATTATTATTATATTATTATTATTATCATTATTGTTATTATTACCATTATTATTACTTTTATTATTATCATAATTGCAAAAAAAAAAATATATTATATATATATATTATAACTGTAATAATTACAATGATAATGATAATAATTGAAAGAATGAAATAAATAATTATCATAAAATCGTTATTATTGTTAGTTTTATTGTTATTATTATTATTATTGTTATTATTAGTATAATTACAAAAAAAAAATAATAACTGCAATAATTGCAATAATAATGATGATAATGATGATAATGATGATAATAATCGCAATAATGCTGATAAAGAGGATAATAATTATGATAATGATGATGATAACGATAATAATTATGATAACGGTGATAATAATGATGATAATAACAGTAATCGCTTCCATTTATAATAAAAAGAGGAAAAAGAAAAAAACTCCAAAACCAAAAGTCGAAAAAGCGGTAAAATCTAGAGAAATATAGCCTTTTGAGATTATACTCCAAAATGACGCTTTTTCGATTTCAATGATGATTTTGGGAATTATTATTATTATTATTATTATTATTATTATTATTATTATTGTTATTACTATTATTTTTTATTGTTATTATTATTATTATTATCATTATTATTGTTATCATTATTACTAGTATTACTTTTATTATAAGTATTATTATATAGAAATGTATTATAACTGTAATGATAATAGTAATAATGATAATAATAATATTAATAGTTATTATAATATTGTTATTATTATTATTATTTTTGTTATTATCATTAATATTACTTTTATTACTTTTATTATTAGAATAATTGCCAGACTTAGCCGCCAGATCAACTTAATTGATGATCCTCTCAGCCCACAGGTAGTAGCTAATGCACAGCGAGAGGACCCATTGTTGAGAGAGATTATATCATACCTCCTGGAGCGTCGACCACCTAGACGAAGTCTGCCATTACACCTCGAAGAATTGAAATGCGTGATGGATTGCTGTATCATACAAGGCTCCTGACTGGACGTATATTGCAGCAACTTGGATTCTTAGGGCATTACGGGAGGAAGTCCCGAAACAAGCCCATGGTGCAGAAGAAGTAGCCCACCCAGGTATCTTTAGGACGTACTGCAAACTACGGGATCAATATTACTCTCCACAGATGCTTGCAACCGTTCGCAAATATATTGCCTCATGCCAAGCCTGCCAACGCAGAAAGGGCGTTGTCGGGAGAGCACCACTTGCAGCTTTGCAAGAAGTAACCAAGCCACTTGAGAGAGTCTTGGCCGATTTGATTGCTATGGCAGGGTCGTCAAGTGGCCATCGATACCTTCTTGTTATCATCGACTATTACACCAGGTATCTTCTCCAAGGAAGCTAACATTGTGGCTGATACATTTGTTGAACACTTCGTATTCGGCCCTCCACGGACAATCCTCACCGATAACGGGTTGGCATTTGCAAATAGACTTTTTCGGCAAGTATATGAAGTGATTAAAGTTAAAACCAAATATGTGACGAGATATCACCCCAAGCTAACGGGATGGTAGAGCGTACCAATAGGGTTGTAAAGGATGCCCCCTCTATTTTAGCAGAACAACATCCGGATGATTGGGTTAAGTTAATTCCCCATGTAAGATTAGCTCTCATTACTGCAGTTCATCGCAGCATCAACGAAACGCCGCTGTACTTGCTTCTGGGAAGAGACAACTACTTTCCCACAGCTCTTACCAATTTTCAAGAGGCTGATGAAGAGGCTGCTCAGCTCCTTCGAAGGCGACTACGAGAAGCTCGAGAGACTGCTGACCAGACATCCCGGAAAACCCGAGAAGATGGACATAAGATTACAATCGTCGTGCACGAGGAAGATTTGAACAGAGGTAGGAGACCTTGTCTGATACGTCTCTTTCATCCGGAAATGCGGCGACATCGATCCAGGCTTGGACCTCGTTGGCAGGGACCAGTTAGGGTACTAAAAATACGGGCCCGTTTACATATATCGTCAGGGACCCAATTTCGGCGCACAAGGAGCTCCAGTGCCACGTCAATCATCTCAGGAAATACGTCGCCCGCGAAGAGTTCGAGTTTATGAGGGCACCGATTGAAAATAACACCAATGATGCAGATGATCCAGGAGATCAGCCAGGATATTGTTACCTGCCCCTAGTGGAAGAGAGAGACCAGACGGAGCCAGAAGACCCTTAGACTTCACGACGATACGAGCAATCGGATTCAGATGGTGAACTAAGGGTTGGGCACCACCAGGCACAGGGTAGTATGTTCCATAGGGGAGTGCGTCTGTACTAAAAGGTCACGAGCACCAGTTTATTCACTAAGCCTTGTTTGTATACTAATTTAGATTATACTTGTTAGACCATTAATAACATTTCTCTCTAGTTCGCAGCTTTTGAAGTCCTGGTTGGTTCCCTTCAACAGATTACCAAGAGCTACAGCAGCTTGTGTTGCATCATACACTCCATTTCCAGAGCTCCCGAGGCTCTCAAACACCAGGAGGTGTTTTACTAGTAGCGGGTGTGTTGTAGTGGACTGTCGGGTTATAATGAAAATTTTAAACACAAATTTATGGATTTCTCCTTCGGCAGCCTGACCTCATATATAAGCCGAAGTATCTCCTTGGAAAACTCTACGGTGACCCACTCCGTGTTTAAGTATAGACATGCTAACTCTTCTGCCCTTAATACAATGGATGGACGGAGCTAGTTGGACACCGACTGTCGGGGAGGCGAAGACACCATACCCTCTTGCGGAAGTAAATACTGATGAGCTTTGCTGAGTGACCTGTAAGGTAAATAATACTGATGAGCTTTGCTGATTGATAAATAGATTGTTAATTCTGAATATCCTTATCCTAAATCCTTTACACTACACACACTCCAACATTTGAACATGACCTATCCCTCATTTCCACAACACTTGATTACACATTGACTTCTCCCAAAATACACGTATTAAACGAGTGGTGACAGTGAGCGCTACTGATGTAATATCTTCACAACTGAGACACGAATAATGGAAAATTAAATGTCTTAAGGATCGGTACACTACAATTATTATTATTATTATTTTATTTTTTTTTCATTATCATTATTATTATTATTATCATTATTATTATTATAATCATTATCACTATTGTCATTATCGTTATCATTATTATTGCTATTATTATTATTATTATAACATTTATTGTTACATAAAAAGATATTATAACTATAATAATTATAATAATAACGATAATAATTAAAAGAATGACATAAATAATTATTATAAAATCGTTCTTCTTATTATTTTTACTGTTGTTATTATTACTGTTGTTGTTATTATTAGTATAATTACAAAAAAAAATATATTGTAACTGTAATAATTACAATAATAATAATGATGATGATGATATTGATGATAATAATTGCAATAATGATGATAAAGAGGATAATAATGAAAATAATGATGATAATGATGATGAACACGGCAATGATGATAACTATGATAATAATGATGATAATGACAGTAATCGCTTCCATTTATAATAAAAAAGGAAACAAAATCCCGAAAGTCAAAAAGGGGGCAAAGTTTTCCGAAATATAGCCTTTTCAGATTATACTCCAAAATGTCGCTTTATTATTATTATTATTATTAGAATTATTATTATTATTATTATTATTAATTTGTTATTATTATTACTATTGTTATTATTATCATTATTATTATTATTTTATTATTATTATTATAATTATTATAATATTATCATTATCTATTATTAATATATGGAATAGAAGGAGGTAGGCTGTATTATGCTACGTTTATAACTGAGTAGCATAATATTTACACTAACAATCTATATGTTTGTTATATATAAAGCACTACACACACCACACACACACCACTACACACACACACACATCATCACACACACACAGCAGCACACACTACATATTATTATTATATATATTTATTATAATATATATGATATTATCTATGTGTGTGTGTGTCGTAGGGGTGTATTATATAATGACAAATTAAACTATATGTATATATGGATATAGTAGGTTAGCGTTTATATATAAGTATATAATTATATTACTATATATATTATATATATTTTATGTGATTTTGTGTGTGTGTTTGTGATGATGTGTGTGTGTGTGTGTGTGGTGTGTGTGTGTGATGTGTCTATGTGTGTGTGTAGTGTAAGTGTGTGTGTTATGTGTTTGTTGTGTCGTGTTTCTATGTGTGTGTGTGAGTGTGTGTGTGTGTGTTTATAGCTATACACAAACCTTATAAGATGTATTTGTTAAATAATTGTATTTAGGGTGGTATATTGATTATACGGCGCTGCGCTCACTCTTTCCTCCCGCCTCTCCTTCCTTCTGCATTCTCCTTTTAATTTACTTGTATATTTCTGTTCCTTACCTTCCTCCTCCTCCTTCGCCTTGCTATCTCTCCGTTTCCCCCTCTCCGCTCTTATCTTCCTCCTCTAATCCTTATGGCCTCCTTCCACATTCCTATCTCTCGCTTTCCGTCGCCTCGCTTCCTATTCATCCTCCTAATTTTACCCTGTCTGTTTCCAGGCCTTTGCTCATCTTCGCTTCCTTCCTTTCATTTTCCCCCTTCAGCTCCTCCTCGTTCTTTCTGCTCCTTTGCACTTTTGTTTCTCCTCCGTTCCCCCCTTTTGTTTCTTGCCCCATCCTTCTGCCTCATCGCGCTATCCTTCAATTGCCTCATTTGCAATAATATATTCCGCGATTCCCCCCTTTCTCCTATTCGTCTCCTCCTCCAGCCGTCTTTATGCCGCTTCC
Source organism: Penaeus monodon (assembly GCF_015228065.2). Taxonomy (NCBI): domain Eukaryota; kingdom Metazoa; phylum Arthropoda; class Malacostraca; order Decapoda; family Penaeidae; genus Penaeus; species Penaeus monodon. The sequence continues at coordinate 29,797 of NW_023644664.1, read as the reverse complement.
CTCTCCTCGCCCTCTTCGCTATCACCTCCTATCCCCCTATTAATCCTCGCTCCGCTCTCTACCTCCACCACCACGGCTTCCTTCCTTTCCGACTTCTTATGCCTCCGACACCACCCTTGCTCGCTGCCTTATCCTCCTTCCCTTCCTCCTTCTTTCTCTCTCCCGTTCCGCGCCTTCCACGCTCTTTCGCCCTTCTCCTCTACTTTTATCTCTCTGTCTTTCACCCTTTCTCCATCGCTCCTCCTAGTGCGCCTTGCCTTCCACTTCAGATGTCTGCGGTTATACCCTTCCCTCGCTCGCTGCCTCGCTTTTTCCGACTCTATTGGGGTCGATAGAAACTTCTCCGCTCTGCTTCTATGTCCTCCTCCTTCTACCTCTAATCTCTCGTTACCTTTTCTCATGGTTATGCCTCTGCTCCTCGTTGGCATCATCTTTTCTTCCACCTTCCTATCGTCGCCATTTCCTCTCTTTCTCAGGCTTTTCCTTTCTCACTCCTCCTTCCACTTGTATATTTCGCAGTTCCTGTAGGTGGGCCACTTTTGCTCCTGCTTATCATTTAAAAATTCGTTATTGTTATTATTGCTATTATTGGTTATTGTACTTTTTTTTAGTATTAGCTACGATGGATATGTAAGTTACAGATAAAAACTGTAATAATAACTAATTAAGTATATGATAATTAATGAATAATATTAATAGTAATTATATATTATTTATTGTTATTATATACCTTGATCATTAGCTTTATATTTAGCGTACAGTTGCAAATATATATATACTATAAACTGTAATACATTACAATAATAACGGATAATGATATTAAAGTTAGATGATATAAACTACGATTGTTGATAAATCGTTATTGTTTCTAATAGCCTCTTGATGAGTATTATACTCAAACATGCCGATTTTTCGATTTCAGTGATTTTGGAATCATTATTATTCATGGTATTGTTATTATTATTATTATGTATCATTATTATTGATTATTATATTATTATTATTATTATTATTTATTAATTATTATTATTATTATTATTATTATTATTATTGTTATTATTATTATCATTATTGATTATAATTATTATTATTACTATTATTATCTTATCTGATTGAATCAACTATTATTATTTATTAGTTTAGTTTATACTATTATTTATTATTATCGACTTTATTATTTGTATGTATTTACATACTAATCTATGTCATTAACTATAAATACCTGAGATAATAATATAAATTACTGATAATAATATTATTATTTTTTATAATATAATGTTATTTATTATTATTAATTGATAGTAATTATCATTATTATTTATCTTTTTTTTATTTGAGATTAATTATAATTAAACGAGTATCTAATTAAAAGAATAGATATAGATTATTATTATAATAACTCGTATATTATTGTTATTGTTTATAGTTGATTATAATTATTGCATAATGATTGTTATAATTAGGTATAAATAAAAAAAATAATATATGTATAGAACATGTGCAAATAGATCTGCAATAGTACTGTGATAAATTATGATGGATATTAATGATAATAATTGCAGGGAATGATGATAAAGGGATAGTAAATGTTATGATGATAATGATGATGAAGTTGTATAACGTATAATAATGTATGATAATGAAAGGGCAAATCGCCTTCATGTATTATATAAAAAAAAGTGTAAAAATTAAGGTCGTAGAAAAGCGTTAAAATCTTTCGAAATACAGCGAAAATGCCAGCTTTTTTTTTATTATCATATATTAATTATAGGGCAGAATTATGGGTAGTTATTCTTATTATTGTTATTTATTAATTATGTATTCATTGATTATTATTTATTATTAATTATCATTATTATTATTTATTATTATTTATAATTCTATTATTGTTATTATTATTACTTATTATTATCCACTAATTGGTTATTTATAAGCGTAATACATAATTAATTAATAATAATTATGTCATTATTATTATTATTTTATTTACTTTATCATTATTATTATTTATCATAAATCATTATCTACTATTATGTATTATGACTGTTATTGTTATTATTATTAGTATTATTATTATTACTTTTATCATTACATGGAAAATGTATTATAGATCTGGAATGATAAACATCAAAATAGAAATAATATTAATAGTCTATATAGCAGATATGTTATTATTAATTAACATTATTATTTATTATATTTTATTTATTGATGCATTATATGTTATTATTACGGCGCTTGATTATTATTACTTTGTATTATTATCGATAATTGCATTAAAAAACTATATATAATATAGAGTATACTATAGTATAAATGAAGAAAGTTATGTAACTGTTACTAATTTACAATGATAATGATAATACAGTTGAAAGAATGAAATAGGAATAATTATCATAAAATCGTTTATTGTTGTTAAGTTTTATTGTTATTATTATTATTATTCGTTTATTATTAGTATAATTACAGAAAAAAAAATAATAACTGTGGCACATAATTGCAATAATAATGATTGATAATGATGATAATGATGATTAATAATGCGCAGGATTGACTGCTAGATACAGTTTAGGGATAGGATAATTATGATAATGGGATGTATGATCTTAATCGATAATAATTATGGATTAACGGTGATGATAATAATGTATGATAATATACAGTAATTGGTGCTTCCTTTTGATAATAAAAAGTGAGGAAAAAAAAAAACTGCCTAAACCAAAAGTCGCTAGAAGCGGTAAAATCTAGAATATCATAAGCCTGTTTGAGATTATACTCGTCTAAATGACGCTTTTCTCGATTTCAATATGATTTTTTTGGGAGATTATTATTATTATTATTATTATTATTATTATTATTATTATTATTGTTATTTATAATTTTTTTGATAATTATTATTATTTTTTTATTGTTATTATTGATTATATTATTGGTTATTATTGATTATCATTATTATTATTATTATTATTATTATTATTATATTATTTATTATTGATATTATTATAATCATTATCACTATTATTATTATTAATCATTTAATTATTGTTATCTAGTATTACGAGTATTATTACTTTTATTTATAAGTAGTTATTATATAGGAAATGTATTAATAACTGTAATGATACATACGTGTATTATAGATGTATAAATAAATCAATATTAATAGTTATTATAATATTGTTAGTATTTTAATTATGATTTTTGTTATTATCATTAATACTTACTTTTTATTACTTTATATTATGATATATATGGGCCGTAGCTTAGCCGGCCAGTATCAGACTTAATTGATATCTCTCTCAGCGCCAACAGTGTAGGTAGGACTATATAATGGCAGCAGTCGAGAGGTAGCGTCGCCTAATTGTTGAGAGAGATTATCTCATTACCAGGTCGCGGAGTCGGTTGCGACACACCTAGTACGAAGTCTGCCATTTACGACCCGAGTATTTGAATGGCGTGATGAGATGCTGTATCATACCAAGGCTGCCTGACTGGTACAGTATATTAGCTTAGGGGATCAAACTTGGTGGATTCTAGGAGGGCATTACGAGGAATGTCCGCGAGAACAAGCCGCATGGTGGGGCTTAGAAGAAGTAGCAAAAAAAAAAAAAAAAAAAAACCACCGCAGGTATCTTAGAGAGCTACTGCTAAAGCTACTGGGATCAATATTTACTCTGCCACAGTATGCTTGCGCACGCGTTCGCAGGAGGAAATAATATGAATTGTCCCATTGCCCGGTGCATGCCATAGCCCTGGCCTAAGGGTCCGCGAAGGGGCGTTGTCGGGATGTTGTAGCTACTAGCACTTGGGCATGTCTTGCTAAAGAGATGTTAACCTAAGCACTTGAGAGAGTCTTGGCCGATTTGATTGCTTATGGTTATGGCGAGGGTCGTCAAGTGGCTGCAATCGATACCTTCTTGTTATCATGGCGAACTATTACACTGGCTAGGTATCTTCTTCTGCCAATGGAAGCTAACATTGTGGACTGTACATTTGTTGCACACATATCTTATTCAGGCCGCGGTCCACGGACAGATCCTGCAGCACGTATCAGCGCAAGGTTGGCTATTTTGCTAAATGACTTTTTTCGCAAGTATTATGAAGTAGGATTAAAGTTAAAGCCTAAATATGTGAGCGAGGATATCACCCCTAAGAAGTAACGCCGCCGAAGCTAACCGGGATGGTAGAGCGTACAATAGGAGGTTGTAAAAGGATGTGCCCCCTCTAATTTTAGCTAGAACAAAATCCGATGATTGGGTTAAGTTAATTCCCGCATGTAAGTTTATTAGCTCTCGCATATTAGTCTGCAGTTCATTCGGCTAGCATGCAACGAAACGCGATCACGCTGTATCATTGCTTCTGGGTAAGAGAACATACATACTTTCGCACAGCTCTTATATTTACCAATTTTCTAACGAGGCTGGATGAAGTTAGGCTGCTTCAGGCTGCCTTCTGAAGGCGACTACGAGAAGCTGCGATAGAGCTGGGCTGACTGAAGGCTGAGCGACAGGTTATACATCGACCGAAAACGCCGAGTAACGATGGAGTCTTAAATAGTAGCAATCGTCGTGGGTGGCACTGAGAAGATTTGAACAGTAGGTAGGAGTACCTTGTCTGATACGTCTCTTTCATCCGGAAGAATGCGGCGACTATTCTTATCGATTCCAGGCTTGGACGCCGTTCGTTTGGCAGGGACGGCAGTTAGGTTACTTAAAATAAACGGCCCGTTTGACATATATCGTGTCAGGGACCGGCAATTTCTGCGGGGCTACAAGGAGCTCCAGTGTCCGAGCTGATCAATTCATCTCAGAAATACGTCGGCCGCGATAGAGTTGAGTTTGATGGAGGCGCACTCGATTGAAATAACTAGCCAATGATGCTTAGATGATCCAGGAGATCAGCCAGGTGATATTTGTTAGACCGTGCGTCACCAAAAAACCCGATGGCCCCTAGTGGAAGAGAGAGACGCATGAACCGGAGTCCCCCCAGAAGTACCTTTAGGAGACTTCACGACGTACGAGTCAATCATTAATTAGGATGGTGACTAAGGTTTGGGCACGCATACCAGGCAGGCAGGGTGTGTATAATATGTTCCATAGGGGGAGTGCGTCTGTATCTTAACAGTGTCAGCGAGGGGGGCATCAGTTATTCTACTAAGGGCCCCTTGTTTGTATAGATACATAATTTAGTTATACTTGTTAGAACGCATTATATAACATTCTTGCTCTGAGGTCGCTAGCTTTGAAGTCCTGGTTGTGATGTTCGTCTCCTCACAGATTACCAAGACTTTACACGCAGCTTGTGTTGCATCTACTATCTCTATTTTCCTAGTAGCTCCGGCGAGGCTGCTCAACACTGACGCGCAGGAGGTGTATTTTACTATGTACGGTGATGCGGGTGTGTTGATAGTGGACTGTCGGGGTTTAATAGAAAATTTTAAACACAAATTTATGGATTTCATCCATTTGCGGAGCAGTCGCTGACCTTGCATATAATAAACCGAGTATCTCCTTGGTTAAAATACTGTCTAACGTGAACCCTACGACTGTGTTTTAAGTATAACATGCTAACTTCTTCTGCACTTTAATACAATGGACTGACGGAGCATGTTGGACGCCGTACTGTCGTGGAGGCGTAACGGACACATAACCCATCGTTGCGGAAGTAAATACTGATGAGCTTTGCGAGTGACCTGTTAAGGTAAATAAATACTGGATGAGCTTTGCTGATTGAAATAGATTGTTAATTCCTTCTGAATATGATCCTTTCGTCCTTAAATCCTTTGACACATATCACCACACACATGTCCTAACATTTGAACATGACCTGATCCGCTGCATTTTCCACACAACTGCGACCGAAACACTTGTTACATCATTGACTTCTCTGATGCCAAAATAAAATACACAGTATTAAACGAGTGTTTGACAGTGAGCGCTATGGGGGGGGGGAGGGGGGGGGGGAGACTGATGTTATATATCTTCACAAACCCTGAGACACCGAATTATATGGAAAATTAAATGTCTTAAGGATTGCGGTACACTAGCTAAAGTTATTATATTATTATTTTATTTTTTTTTACATTATTCATTATTTATTATTATTATCAATTATTATTATTTAATCATTATGCGTGAAGCTATTGTCATGTATCGGTTATCAATTTATTATTGGTCTATTATTATTATATATTCATAAAACAGTTTATTGTTACACTTGAAAAAGTTATTTTTATAACTGTAATACATAGTAAAACAATATAAGATGTATGATATAATATAATCTAGTATTATAATTATTCGTTACTTATCATTATTGTTTTATTTCATATATTATACTTTTATTATTACAATATTTTCAAGAAGTCTTATTATAAGGCTTATTAAATTAATTTATAATAATTATGACGAGTGGATCATTAAAAGAATGACATAAATAGTTATTTATCGAAGGTATCGTTCTTCTTCACTTGAAAATTTTTTAGCTTGTTGTTATTATATACTGTTGTTGTTATTATTAGTAATAATTACAAAAAGAAATATATTGTAACTGTAGATAATTACATAATTTAATAATGTAGTGATAGATGAATGATAAATTGATATATACTAATTGCGAATAATGATGATTAAAATGTAGGATTAATAATGAAAAATAATGATTGATAATGATGATGAAACACGGCAATGATGATGAACTATTATATAAATGATGATACATGACAAGTTAAATCAGCTTCCATTTATTAATAAAAAAAGGTAACATATAAATCCCGAAAGTCAAAGAGGGGGCTTATAGTTTTGCCGAATATAGGCCTTTTTCAGTTAAAAAAAAAAATTATACTCCAAAATGTCAGGGCTTTTTATTATTATTATTATTATTATTATTATTATTATTATTATTAATTATTATTATTTGTGATATTAATTATTACTATTGTATTATTTTTTTATTATTATTATTATTATTATTATTATTATTATTATTATTATTTATTATTATAATCATTATCATTATCATTATTATTATGTATTATTACCCTTATTATTATTATTATTGTTATTATTATTATTATTATTATTGAGGTATTTATTGTTATATTATTATTATCATTGATTATGAATTAGCCGGGGGAAAAATATCTTGAATACATTAGATTTCTAATTAACTGATGATAAAGCTTAATAGATGTATAATGTGGAATTCTAAGATGATATGGGGCAGATAATAATGATGAATAATGATGTAATAATGATGATAAATAACATTAGTATCTTCGTCTTCTTTTATAGATAAAAAAGGGAACAAGAAAGAAAATTCGCGAAAGGAGACGAAAAAGGGCGGCGAACTTGTGAGAATAATAGGCCTTTTCGCTAGATTATACTGGACATCCAAAAATGATGCTATTTTCGATTCCGAATGATGATTTTCGGCATTATTATTATTATTATTTATTCTTATTATTTACTTTATTATTTTTATTATTATTATTGATTATTATTATTATTATTGATCATTATTAGTATCTTATTCATTGTCTACTAATTATTATTAATATATTATGCATTATTATTAGTTATTATATTGATTATTAACTCTTGTTACGATTATTAGGATTTAGTGATTTATTCGTGCAAAAAAATTAAACATCATTATAACTGTTATATAATAATTAATAGATGAATTAATAATAATAATAATTAATAATATAACTACTACTAGTAGAGTACTATCTGAACAAATTACGAGGATATTCTTAGAATGGGAATAAATAGCATGCATATAACATCCCCTCATAATACCTTATAGATTATAATAATCATCTACTAATACATTATCTTATTATTATTGCTTATGTCTATACTTACATTTCTTATTGATTATATTGTATTATCAATAATTGATTATGCTTAATATATTATTAACCTATATATTATTATATTAATTTTATTATGCAGCATTAATTGGGCAAAATAACTACTATTATTAAACTGTAATGAATTACAATGAATAACGTATAATAGTTAAAAGTTATGATATACATATCATTATTTATGAGAATCGATATTATTGTTATTTTTATTATTATTTATCATTATATATATGTAGTTATTATTAGTATCATTAGCTAGAGCGAAAACTATATTATAACTGCATTATATATATACAATATAATGATAATAATGTATGATTAGTTGCTGATAATATGCAATAATAGGATAAAGAGGATATATAATGATGGATAATGATGATAAAGATGATGTATTAACGATAGAAAATGTATGATTAACGTTATGATAAATATAGGATGTGATATATAAAAGATATATCGTTTCCATTTATGATAAAACAAGTACAAAAAATACCAAAGTAAAGAAAGCGGGTATCTAAATCGAGCCAAATGATAGCCCTTTAGACATTATATCTAGAATGGCCAGATTTTCAATTCTAATTATAGCTTTTTGGCAATATTATAGTTAAAGATTATTTTTGATTATTACAATTATATCATTATTGTTATTATTATTATTATTATTTTATTATCATTATTATTATTATTATTATTATTATTTATTATTATTATATTACTTTATTATCAACTTTTATTAAATATATAATTATTATCATATTACTACTATTTAATTGCTGTTACTTATATCATTATTATTGCCATTATAGCTCTTAGTATTTTTATATTATTGTTATTATTATTATATCATTATTATTATTATTATTATTACTTATTATTCTTATTATTATGTATTATTATTATCATTTAGTGTTCACTCTTGATCATTATGCATTTATGCATTATTTATATGTCTATGATTATTATTATTATTAGACTTTTATTTGATTATTTGTATTATTACATTAAAAATGTATTATGATATGCCTATAATGATGAATAATAAATTACATATTATATAGATTGTTAATTAATGATTGTGATTATTAGATTATTATTATTATTATTGAGTTATTATATTATATATTATTATTTTTATTTTTATATTTATTTATTATTATTATTATTATTATTTATTATTATTATTCATTATTATTCGCTATTGGTATTAGGCATGATACAAAAAGAAAATTTATAGTGTATATAAATTACAGAATTATTATAAACAGGGTGATATAAATTATAAAGAATGATATAAATATATTAATCTAGAAATCGTTATTATTGTTGATTTCTATAGATGATATAAATATTGTGTGTTATTGATTAGTATACAATTGTTAACAAATATATTGAAACTTGCTTATATAATTGTCGATAAGATAAGATAAGCAATGAATGAATACTGAAGTTGAGTATAATTGGCAATTAATGTATGATAAAGTGGATAATAATGAATTATTATTATCTATTATTTTGTTGTTGTTATTTATTATTATTACTATTATTATTATTGATTGATTATTATTATTAGTATAGTTATTATTATTGATTATTATTATTATTATCATGTATTATGTATTATCATTGGTTATTATTATCATTATTTATAAGGTCATCAGCTGCTATATTATTTTATTATTATTATTATTATTATCATTACTATATTTTATGTATTGTATTGTTATGATTATTAGTTTTATTATTAGTGTTATGGCAATACAAATGTATACATAACTGTAATATATATACTAATATATGATAAGAACCTATAGTTAAGTTGTATAATAATATTGTAATTCATTATTTATTATTATTACTTATTATTTACTTTTATTTATTAACTATTATTATTATTTGTTATTATAATTATTTATTATTATTTATTATATTATTATTATTATTATTATTATCATTTATTATTATTATTATTATAATTATTGTATTATTATTATTATTATTTATTTATTTATTGTCATTAGTTTTCTTTTAGCAAAAAAAAAAAAAAAAAGTTAGTATAATTGCAAAGAATAAATAGTTATTAATGGTAAAATGAAATTATAATAATACAGATCAATAAATTTAAAAAATGATATAAAGTAATTGATTATAAAATCGGTTATGATTGTTTATTTTATTAATAATTATTATTATTATTATCGTTATTATTAGTATACAATTACAAATAAAAAAATTATATAACGGCTATAATTGTAATATATAATGATAATACAGTGTGATATCGTATGATAATGAATTGCAATAATGTTCGGATTAAAATGATGATTAATAATTGCAAATTAGGATGATGATTAAAGTGGAGGAAATTATTAGATGATAGGATAATGATGATTGAACAGCTAATCGCTTCCATTTATGATAAAAAACGAAAAGAAAAAAAGAAAAAATCACCGTTAAACGAGCAGTAATATCAGAATCTCTGGCGAAATATAGCGTCATTATGACTCCGACAATTAGTGCTCGCTTTTCTGTCGATTCAGTTGATGATTATTGTAATTATTATTATTATCATTATTATTTATTATTATTATCATCATCTATCATCATCATCATCATCACTCATGCATCATCAATCATCATCATCATCATTCATCCTCATCATTCATCATCATCATTATCATCATCAATACCTTATTATTATTATTATTATATTATTATTAATTATTATATACTATTTATTTATTATATATTTATTGTTCTTTATTATTATTATTAATTATTAGTTATTTATTATTATTGATTATCTTATTATGATTATTGTATTATTATTGTTTATATTATTGTTATATATTATTATCAATTATTATTGTTACTATTATTAATTTATTATTATCCATTATTGTTCTTAATTATTAATTATTTGATTATTATCTATTATTCTTATTATTATTCATTATCTTATTATTAATTACTATTATTATTATTATTTATTATTTTACTCAGTATCACTATTATTATTATTCTTGATGTATGGTACATGATGATAAATAATGATAATAATAATAATTAGTAAATAAGAATAGTAATTATTAATTAATAATAATGATAATAAAACACAACAATAAGATTAATTAATAATGAATTAACTAATGAGAATAATAATTACAATGAATATATATAATAATGGAATTAACATCTATTAAAAATGATCATACTTGCATAATGTATACCTGTACATAATATATAATAAATACGATTATGATAATAATAATAATATAAATAATAAATGAATAACAATAATACATGATAGATAATCAGTATTACATATCTACTACTGCTACTATATAACTAGACACTAGCTAGCTACTATTAATAATCCTTATAATGAATGATAATAATAAATAATATAATAATACATTAGTGCCGGAGAATCATGCTTGAAATATGAAAGAAGCGCATGTTCGCAGTGAAATCCTCAAAATGCTACTATTTCGCTAGATTTTGCCGCTTTATTTTTTACTTTAGAGGGAATATTGTTTTTTCTTTTTTATATATAATGGAAGGCGACTAATGTTATTTATCATCATTTATTAATATCGTAATATCATTATTTGATCGTTAATCGTGCGATGCATGTATATGGCATCATTATTATCCTTCTTTATCATGCTTATTACTTGCCCATATTATTATCGATTAATGATCATCATGAATTATTCATTATTATTGCAATATTGCAGTTGATGGACTATATATTTTGTAATTATACTTACTAGCTACTACTACTATCTAACTTACTACTACTAGTAATATAAGATAAAACACATAACTAATAATAACCATTTGTATATAATTATGCACTATCTCATTCGTTATTGTAATTATTAGCAGTTTATAGTATTTTTTATTTTTTTGGGCCAATTAATCTAATAAAAAGTTAATAATAATGGATGTATGATAACAATAGATATAATAATGTTACCTATTTTATAATAACCTATTAATATTATTATCATCAGTATATCATTGCTGAATTATTACAGTTGGTGATACAATTTCATGTATGAATAGCTACTACAGAAATAGTAAATATATATAATATAATATTATGATATATAATATTATATATAGTATATGATTTATATATATATATATATATATACATATTAATATATACTAGCATATATATCATATATATGTTATAAATTGTATATAAGTTATAATATATATTTATGATATTAATATAATATATATAGTATTACTGATATAATATGAATATATTATATATATTAGATATGTATATTATCCTTATAATATGATGTATCGTAATATACATTATTTGTAAATATATCTATATGAATATATGTATAATATTATATATCTTATATACTGCTTATATAGTCAATGATATGACTTATGTTATATATAATACATAGTTCATATTATATAAATGTTATATTGAATGTGATGTAGGTATGTATGTATCTATGATATATATAATTAATAATATATATCAATAGTATATATATATTATAAATATTATATATATTTATGTATGTATATAATATATATATACCTTATATAATATATTATACGTCATATACTATATATATATATACTCTTCATCTATATATCATATATTCTGCATATATTATCCTACATCTAGTACTATGTAATTAATTATATAATATATTATGCTATGTTTATATAATATATATATATATATCTACTTCTATTATATCTTATCTAGTAATATAATCTATCTCCGGTCTATATTATCTATATATTATATCTAATATAAACTCTAGCTATCATATTATATGATTAACTTATTAGATAATGGCATATATATTGCTAGCGGCCAGTGAGTCTTTGTCTCTGTGGCGATACATGTGTTTAACATAGAGAGGGACTTCTAGGCAAAAACAACCGACGCAACTGGCTAGTGTAGACGGAGGTAGGCGGAGGAACAAGCCGGGGAGAGGCAGTTTGGGGCTGCGTCCTGGTGCAGACCTCGTGTGATTGTCCTTGTGACGCTGAGATAAAACTATACGGGGCCTGTGTTGCCCCTCGTTATATAGCTGTATTAGTGGCTGTGTGACATGCTGTTTCGCCCCGCTGTATTGTGCCTTCGTATAGAAAAGTGTCAACGTGACTGGTGAAATAAACATTGTGTAAATATAAGGTAAAGGACTGATCATTTTGTGTGTTTAGCACTACTTCGTGGTGCCCTGACCTAGGCGACGGACTGGCGTTCGCTCTCCGGTGTTCTGGGACGCTGTTGTGTTCGGTCGCTGCTGGGAGCTGTTTCGGTGTTGCACGACCGTCTGTATATATAGCGACGCGCGTCTGCCATAGCCTGCCTTGTGTTGGTGCAGGAGAGACGTATAGGTCGGCCGTATTGACCCCAACCCATACCCCACCACCCCCCAGCGTAACAATTGGTGTGTCAGGAGTGGATTTGTGATTTTTGATGGCAGTGAGAATACGGACCGATTTACATTCGTCGCAAAGGTATGTCGGCTAGGCGGCATGAGGAGAGGAGATGCTATGATTGATTGGGTCAGGCGACGGAGTGAGGTGAAGCCTGATGCGGGCAGATGGACGTTCTGGATGCACTGCCATGCTGGCGCGGGTATGAGGGAGGATAATGGCATGGGCAAAGGGCAGAAGGAGCTAGTGCACATGAGTGGGCACGCGAGTCAGGCGGCACACTATCTCGTCGAGATGCTATGGGCAAGGAAAGGCTAGAGGAACAGTATCTGACCAACTTGTCTGAGGTGCTGTCAGAGCAATCTCCTGCTCTATGAAGATGGGAAATGCTCAGGGCAGTTACACACCGACAAGGCCGTGCAGGAGCAGCGTGAAGCGACCTGATGGAGGTAGGGTTGCGTTACTCTGAAAGTGCGAGGTTCAGTGCGCTGAGGGGGAATGTGAATGAGTGATTACAAGGCGGCTTCCATCGGAGGTAGTAACGTTCAAGCTAGAGTTTAGAAGTGAGACGAGGTTCTAAGGGGCAACAGATGCGGCGCTGAGTGTCAGTTTTACTCTGGGGTCTAGCATGTGGTTCTGTGGCAGAACCCCCGGCTGACGCTATTGGGTCGCGTCGGTCATGCCTAGTGGTCGCTGGTAAAAGCAGCAAGGCTGGGGACCCATCGGAAGCCCGCTCCCCATTGGGTATAGGTGGCGGGCAAACTCGGGGACCTGCGGTTTCAAAGGCCGCGGCAACTCGTTGGCCTCCCTCACCCCTTCCTCCCCTGGCGCCACTAGGTGTGTTAGTTCAGCGGCATCGCGTTCTCGCACTCGCTGGCAGCCCCGTCGGCAATGCCAAGGTACATTCATGTGGGCGATAAGCGTCAGCTAGAGTAGCGCGGGAAGGTGGTCCAATGGGAGCTATTTATGTTGCCGGCTAATTTGAAATGCTGGCATCATGCCTTTCAAGGGGGCTGGGGAGGCCTAGGATAGATGAAAGGCCGGCTTGCATCTTGGTAACAGCGCTAAGGTGGGAGGGCGCGGGCTAGGCGGCGGCGGTGAAGTGTTGGGGCTTATCTGCGGGCATCCCCTAAGCAAGGAGCCTTATCTTACGAATCACTCAGGTCGTGCATGAGGCTTTGAAGACTGCCGTTTCGGGCTACGCAACCACCAAGGCCGGAGAGTTATATCGGGGCCGGCTACTAGAAGAAAGCGGACTCGTGACGCGTGGACTGATTATCACTGTCGCCAGCCTGGCATCAGATGTGAGAGTGGCTGGTTAAGGAGGATCTTAGACCCTGCGGGCTTCGGGCGGAGAGTATGTATTACATGGTCCTGGGCCCGTGATTTCTATTGTTGAGCGCTTTAGGGCAGACCAGCAGACGCAATCTACTGTCAAGCAGCACAACACCTGAGGACCTGCAGTATGGCGGGCGTGGCGAGGGTGCCTTGGAGTTCGAGGGGCCTTCCTGAAGCACGAGTGTGCTCTAGGGTTCGCCTAGCTGCTCAAAAAAAAGTCACCCGCTGCGTGACGCGTCCGGGGCCGAAGGCTAAAGTGGAGTAAATAGCTATTGAGGAAGGTAGAGCCGAGAATTCATGCTCTTCCTAAGGACTTGTGTTGGGTGTCTGGCGGAGAGGTAGGGGCACTTAGAGCGAGTCAGTGTTCCAGGTATCGTGGAGGGTCGGAGAACACGTCTGCTCTAACCGGGACTGATTCTATGTGTCTTTCCTATCGTCGACGGCCCGCGCTGGCAAGGGACTGATTGGGCAGGTATGGTCAGCCGTATCGCGAATGCACTGACTGCTCCTAGGCTAAGGTAAGTGGTAAGCTTAAGTTGGGGCGCGAAAGAAGGCTGGTAGTAAGGGGGGCCGTAAAGCCCAGCCGTCCTGTTCCGCCCGGGCCCGACTTGGAGTACAGCTGCCAGTCGAAGCATACAGCACGATCAGGGTGGATGGGCTAAATATGAGTGGGAATGGGTCCAGTAAGGCCGCCTGACTAGTGGACACTGGGGGTGCTAGTTAGAAGACCGCTTAGTGGCGAGCCTGATATGTTGGCGCACTATGGCGACTGTACCCAGACGCACCACAGTAGACTGTGTGGTGTCCGGGGCATTGTGTGCAGCTCAAGGGGCGCCGTGGAGGCTCGTATTGGCGTGGGCTCGCACGGTGGCTGTAGCAGGCTGGCCGTGGATTAGTGGGGCGCGTCTGGACGAGGGCACTGTTTGCTAAAGGTTCCTTGACTACCTGACGGCAGAGTAAGGCGTGTGTCGTACTTCTTAGGAGACGGAAGTCTTGTGAGGGTGCACGGTGTTAAGAGGTGCCGCTTAGGCTTCACTAGAGGTTGGTCTGTGATAGGTAGTTACGTTGCTGAGGCGACTTGCATTACGGGAGACCATTGCCCTTCCCTTAGGTATCTATAGAGTGCTAGATCCGGTGTTGACTGTCAATGTAAGTCATGACGTTGGAGTAGAGGGCCATCGTGGAGCCCTAACCTGAAAGACTTGGCTAGGCTGGCTGATGGCGTAGACGGTTAGGTGCAGTTGTTAGCTCTTGTTGACCTTAGGGTTAGGGGTTAGTTTAGCAGTGTTGGTATGGCCAACTCTCGGCTGATAAGGCCCGAGAAGTGGGCTTCAGTTGGTGCAAAGGCTGGGCACTTGTGAGGAGTGGTAGGCGTTCTCGCGAGAAGAATTCGTCGGGGTAGCGAGAGGAGTTGGTTGGTGTTGGGGTGCGCGTTGCCTATCTTCCTCGAGGATCTTGGTCTGTACATGAGCGCGGCTAACCTGACGGAAGTCTACAGAACAGAGACACATGCTGTCACAGGGCGCTTCCTGATCTCAGTATGCTAGGATGTGTTTTAGGCTATGGGTGACTTGGAATCGGCTGGCTTCGGCGACATGAGGATTGGTGAAGCCCGGCATAACAACGGCGAAAGTGTTTGCCATCAAGTCTGCCGGCCCCCCGGATGTAATAGGCACCAACTGGGCTCGACGAAGTAAGAGATGCGAGCGGGTCACTGTCAGATGAGTGATTTGAACAGGTCAGAGAGTCCTATGGGGTCTCAGGGCGGTAGTCCTTGTGAATGGAAAGAGGAGCGACACAGACAGGATACGGCTTGCTGTTGTGGAGCATACGCCTGGCCTGTTAATGACATGACTATTGCAAGGACTTTTACCACATGTGGCCGAGAATTGTGACACATCTTTTCGATGCATTTGAGTGGGAGGCTTCAAGCGTGGTTCTCCACACTCTCTGACGCTGAAGTGCGTGGTTTTCACCGGGTGGAGGATGGGCGGAAGAGGACTAAGCGCAAAAGACTGGCTGCTTTTGCCTTCGGGGGTCAAGGCCTGTGGCATATTCAAATGTCAAGGTCTCTTTGGTCTCGCTTCTGCAATGCCACCTGGTTTGTTCGACGTCTGAATGGAGAGGGTATTGGATGGGGCTCTGCAGTGGAAGACGGCAACTTTGTCTTACATGATGACTTCTCGTCTTCGGGAGCTACGCTATCAGAGGTAGAGAGCTGGATGCGGCTGGGATGGATAGTACTGGCGAGCGGTGGAGGAAGGCCAACCTTGACAATACTCGCCCGCGATAGAAATGCTCGATGTTCCAGTATGAGGTGGGCCATTTCGGGGCATGTAGTCAGTCAAGCGTGATGCGGCTACCGGACGAAAAGGGACCTACAGTAAGGTGCGGTGGTGAAGAGAAGTGGCCAGTTCGCCACGCAATGTGGATGCGGAAGTCGGAGCTACGCTGGCGCTGATGCACGATAGCTACGCCGGCCGCTTTGTACAGGAGCATGTCGGGCCAGTGTCGGCGGCTCCTGCTCCACTCGACTTACACTAGAGACTAGGGGAGTGCTTCCATTGTGACGAGGCGTGTCAGTCTATGTGCATTAGACAACCTGGAATAAGGCGTTCCTGTTATGGAAGCACGCGTGTCATTGCCGCTATAATCCGGACCTCAAGCTCCCATACCTTGTTGAAGGTGATCACTGTATCGGTAGGCTAGTGGCGAGAAGGGCTTATCGGGGCTAGTTTTGTCACAGATAAAGGAACAGGGAAGGGTAGTATGTCGTGGCCTAGCTACAGTGCGTGCAAGTTCAGTCAAGGCCTGAACGCAACTATTGTTTGAGCAAGGAACAGACTAATTGGGGCTGGGCAGTGGTGGAGTCTCACTTGAGCACTTTCACCGTATACCGTCATTAGCGGTGTCCGAGTTCACCATCCTGGACTGACCACTAGGCTGCCTCTTTCTACGTGTTGAAGTCGCTGAATGGTAGCAGAGGGTTGCAGCATGCTTAAGGTGGTTAGTGGCGCCTTGAAAGACAGAAGGTAGGGCTAACTTAGGCGTCTACATGCGTTCCACCGCCGCGGGGGTGCGTGTCGCATTGCAAACGGCTGTACCATACGGGAGGGCCTAGATCTCGAGCGCCTCGTGGTGGAGGCTAGTTGCTCACGGTACTTTACTTAGGACAATGAACCGGCACAGGGAAAGACTGGTGTCCAGAAGGACTTATCCTGTGATGCCTTACGCGTTCTGCAGGTGGCTGGGTTTATGTGTCCCTGAAAGGGGATGATGATTAAACGTAAGGCAACGTGAGTACTCTGGACCCTTGCTTTCGCCATTGTGCGCAGATGGCTTGAGGTTGCTCAAGTGGGTACGGTTAGCGCCGGGCTAGTTGGGAGGAATCTGTTCTCGTGGCTGCAGAGAGTGCCCCACGCACAAGTGTCTGGTGGTATAGGCCGGGCAGTGGGGAGGAAACATTATGAGCGAGTGGATGCAAAAAGCGTTGTTAGTGAAGTGGGCGGCTGGGTCAGATTGATTGAAGTGGACTGAGTGACACGTGGTAGTTGTAAAGGTACCGCAGGAGCGCATAGGTGGGGCTGTAGTAATGCTGAGGGGAATTACAGTGCTCTGTGTTACTAGTGGCCCACTTACGGCTGGATAAAGACCCTGTAGCCGTCTCCGTCAACGCTTCGTACTGGGAATGGCGGCCATGAGAAGAGATGTGTCTGAGTGGTTAGTTAGTACATATGATGTGTGCAGTGCATAAGAGGGCCCACCTAGAAGTATACCGTTGGCCCAGTTACATGTGTAGGCTGTGTGGAGGCAGTCGCCATAGGAAGCGCGGTGGCAATAGATCATTTCGGCTGAATTTCCAGGTCCCTCCTCTTCGACGGGCCGCTGACTGAGAGGATAGACTCGTAGCAATATCTGTGATGGTAATGGACTATTTCTCAAGTGGCCTGAGGCTATGCACTTTACCCAAGGCCATCGAGGCCTGGCCGATCGTGTTTAGTGATATGGAATTCATGAGCTCTCTGTTTTGTTGTGGCGCTTCGAACTGGGCACCTCTGACCTAAGGCCGTGAGTTTGAGTCACATGATGTGTCCGTGAGATGTTGCGAGCTGTTAGGGTGCGCAAACACACGGAGCGACACACCCCTCAGCCAGTCTCACTAGTCCGATGGTTAGGTGAGAATGTGGCGGTTTAACCGTACGCCTTGCTCAAACAGGTTAGGCCAATATGTATTGTCTAGGGAAAGTCAGGAGACTGGGAGCGCAATCAAGCTGCCCGCCTATGCTCATTGGCCTACCGGTTTGTTTGTTATCTCACTGTGTTGGTAGTTCGTATATCTGTTTGTTTGGTGTGTTCTCTATGATGCTTGAGGGAGTAAGTAGAACTATCATCCATTATAATCATATTAAAGTATGGGTTTCATTGTAGAGATCTATGGGGCTCTGACAAGAATAAAAATAAAAGGGAGCTGCTTTACAGTCCTTGCGTCGACATGCTGTCGGCCATGCCGAGTTAGCGCCTATATTGCCAGATCTGTGTGACTACAGACAGCGAAGATAAATATATTGTACTCTATAAATTGTAGCAGAACATCTCTACTCTTTTAGCATAGGCGATATGCCTTGGATGCACAGCAATATAAGCTAAGAGCATAATCTTCTATATTCCATGGTTGAACTATATCACACAAAAGGGCAGCATATACATAATACGAAATCATTATATATGATCACATATACATGGTACGACATATTGTCTATCATATCCTTCGTAGCATGGCGGGCTATCACGAATATGGCGCTGGCACGAACGTCAGCATAAGTATCACAACTCACTTTATATATCGACTAGACCCACATCTCCTCGCGCCCTCTTTATTTGACGTTGCACATAGGTAGCGGGATGTCTTAGTAACGGAGCTTGCAGATGTGATACGTTCTGCGAAACGTCGAGTGTTCATCAGGCACAAGCTTATGGCTAGAACGTTATCCATGGTGCTGAATCATCTGACATTCTGTTCTTACTCAAATCAGTTGAGTGTCGCTCAATCATGAGCTGTGTAGGCGGCGTAAGAAAGGCGTCAGATTGCGGGGCCACCAAGTAGAGAGCGGCGCGAATCTTGGAAGGGCCTGTGAATGTGATTAATCACGAGATTTGCCTAATAACGCTGCCTGACAGTGCGCATACCTTATCCGGCCAACGCTTGGATGTGGATCTGGATTCGCACATGCGGGCTGCGCTATCCGGAACTAGAGGAGACTTGGAAGTGTTGGGCAGCGAGTGTCATAGTCGGGTCTTGTTCACAGTCGCTTTAGGCGACGTACTGTGCAGCACGACGGTCCGCTAGTCTTCAGCCCTTGGGTCTCATTAATCTGCCACTGCACCTGTTCATGAGGCACTAAGTGGTCAGGGCACTAGACAGGAGCGAAGGGGCTATACAAACAGAACTTGAGGCATGCGAGTAACTACCAAGTGGGAAATTTGGGGCGTTACGGGGCAATTCTAGTAGAAGACCTCTGGTCGAAGGGCTCCTCAGGCGAGTCAATGATTCGCCGTTGGGTGCTGTCTTTCATGAGATTCAGATACGTTGGACTTTCTTGCACAGGCAGGCATTCTGGCTGCCCATTGGACTTTGGGTTAATGGGAGCTTGGACATGACATGACTGCACATCTGGCGGGCCCGCAATCGCTGAAGGAAAAATATAGAAACCCCCCACGCGCTGGAAGATGATGTCCGCCATCGGTGCGCAGGTGAACGGCAGCTATCCTGCAGTGGAGGAATATCATTTCAGTAGAGACGCTACTAACGTTGCTAAGTTTCTTGGCTTATACGAGAGTCTCCTACGGCGTTGGTCCTAGCTTCTAGGCGGTGGTGTGGCCAGGACTTTGCCCTTGCGTCATGCCCGTGCAAGCCCGCACGGTCTATCCTTGCGATCACGGTCGCTGTCCTTCTGTCGGCCTTTGGTGCATGCGTGTCGCTCCTCCACGCTAGTCCTCTACTGCCGCAAGTAGTCTTCTCGCGTGGGATCTCGCTTGCGCAGAAGTATAGCAGCTTGATCCGTGGGTACTCCTCGGCAGGCAGGCTCCTGCCGGCAAGTCTCGGCAGGGTCACTAGCTCTCCGCAAGAGTCCTGCGGGCTGAGGTGTGCAGGTGTCTCCTCCCTGCTAAGTCATCGGGGGGCAGGCGGCTACCTCTCGAGCGTGTCCTTGGCAGGCAGGCTGCCCTCCGGCATATCTCGGCAGGGCAGCTTCCTCCAGGGTTGTCCTTCGGGACGCGCATGGCTTCTTGCGGCGGCGTCCTCGGGCATAGGCAGCTCACTTGCCGAGGGTTGTCGCTCGCGAGGCAGTCTCCTTCTGGGTGTCTGGTGCTGTGCATGGAAGCGGCAGCTCCTTCGGGATTGCTTCGGCTAGCGAGGCTCCTCCGGGATGTGCCTTCGCAGGCAGGCTCCTGCAAAAAAAAAGGGATGGCTTATCGGGTCGGAGCTGCCTGCTGCGGGATGGCTTCGTCTATGGGCTAGCTGCGCTCGGGGGGGGTAGCTGGCCTCCGTGCAGCATTTGGTGGCGGGCTAGGCTAGCTCTCCGGCGGCATCTTCGGCAGGCAGCTCCTCACGGCAGCATCTTTGGGCAGTGGCAGCTCTTCCGGCGGCATCTCGGCAGGCAGCTCCTCCGGCGGCTTATCTTCATGGATAGCCGGCTCCGTCCGGCGGCATTTTCGGCAGGCTTAGCTTGCTGCACAGCGTGCATCTTCGGCGATCAGCTCTCCGGCGCGCACTCTTTGTGCATGGCGAGCTACCATGCCGGCGGCATTTTCGGCTAGCAGCTCCTTCCGGCGCATCTTGCGGTAGGCAGCTCTCCGGCGGGGCATCTGCGGGCAGTGCAGCTCGGGCTCCGGCGCATCATGCGCATGAGCAGGCTCTCTTTCCGGCGGCATCTGTCGGTAGGCAGTCACTCCTCCGGCTGCATTTTCGTGTAGGCAGCTCTCTGGTCCGGTGCGCTATTTTTCCGGTAGTGGCACATGCGTCGGTCGGCGCTTTATTTTCTGTCAGGCAGGTCTTAATGGGCTCCTCCGGCGCTACTTTGTCGTAGGACAGAGTCTCGCGTCCCGGCGTCAGGCGAGAGTGATGACATGCATTCGAACGCTTAGCAGTAACTGCTCACTTGTAGCGAAACTCGCAGCTTGAATCTACAGGCTGCTTGGGAGTGAGGGCAAGAAGTATGCACGGCTTCCTGAAAACGAGGGCTAGCTTCTCTCCTTATCCGACGGGGCTTCCATCCTCTTTTAATGCTGTGTTTCCCTCTGTATTATGCGCACTTGAGCAGATGTAATTAATATCTCGTTGGGAGGTGGGTATGGCTGGCACGTGGCTCGCTTTTCTAGACTCTTCAGCTAGAGCTCTGTATTTCTCTCCTGGTCGCATCTTACTGGCCTATTTGGCGGTTTTCTTTCCTTTCCCATGGGTAGCCGCGTGTAAGGGTGGTAAAGATAAGAGCCGTGGCAATTCGGCGAAAAATCCGTGAGTGAATTCCGTGCCACCATTAAGTGCAGGTGTGTGGGGGAGATGAGTGTGGTGTGCGTGGCTAGTGGCGCGTGTACGTGCTACGTCGAAGGGTCTACGTGGGGGTGAGGGCGAGCCGCGACGCAAGAGAGAATCAAGTTCGGTCATTCACGAAGCGTCGTTAGAGTAGCGCATTGGATAGGGAGAGTAAATATGTCTCGTGCTCCTGTACGATCTTCAATATGCTTCGATTGTTTCTGCTCCTGCTTATGCTGCTAAATTATTAGGTCACTGCATGCTAAACACAATAGCGCATAGCACAGACTACTGAGCGTAGACTACACTTCATTATACCGAACTCGTACAATTCACTGCAGCTGAATTACAAATCATCTCCTGAGGCGCGGTTATTTACTGAGGCGTTACGAAGATCCACAGGGTGGAGGTTAGGGCAGCGGGCAGTGCACAGCCACAGGGCTGGTCGTCAGAACTTGATATAACTGTATGCACTGCGCCATGTTTGTGATAACTCACTGTGTTGTGTTCGTATATCTTGTTTGTTTGGTGTTTCTCTAGTGATGCACTATGAGGGAGAAGAATCAGGCACCAATTATTAACTTAAGTAGGGTTCATTGTAGATTGCAGGGGCTCTGGATGCAAAAATAAAGAAGGGGAATGCTCTTTACGAGTCTCTTCGCTGTGCGTGTCATACGCGTCGTGTGCATGCCGCAGAGCGCTTAGCTGCCAGACGTGTGAGCTACAGACCTACAAGATAAAATTATTTGTACTTCTTATAAATTGTACAGAGAATCTCACTCTTTTACGAATAGGTCGATATTGCTACCAGGGCAATATAAGGCTAAACATAATGCTTTCTTATATTTCACGATGGTGTAAACATATCACACAAAAGGCATGCCTTACATAATCAATCTATATACATTATCATCAATACAGTACTGACGGGAATATTGTCTCATAGTCCCGTACATGGCTGGCACTTCATCTTATATAATGGCGCTGCACACTCCGTAATTTAAGTATCACAACTCAACAATTTAATTATGCAAACCCACACCGGTCTGCTGTGCAATGAGGTAATACAGGGCTTACACACCCTGCCTGACTCCTGTTTGCTCGGTGGAGCTCAGTGCTACCTATACCAGTGGGATATGGGCTCACAGGGCCGGCCCAGCCCTACAGTGAATAATGGCTTGCCAACTTCACATCCGCAGCTATGGCGAGTTGGCTTGCTACTGCAGTGAGTAACCTTGGCGGAGGTGCACGCGACGAGTGGTCCGTTGAAGGCTCAAGGTATCCGGGCTGCATGCGCATGAAGGAGACCTATGACCGGCGTGTCATGAGGGTAAGTGAAGGTTACACTCATAGGTGACAGAGTGTGGCTGGCATAACCGCGCGTCAGAACGGGCTTCTCGCGCGAGATGCTACAGGCGTTCCCTGGGAGGGGACGCAATAGCCCGGTGAGTAGTCGGCGCTCTCTGATGTCACCTAGTCGAATTCGCAGATGACGTGCAAGATAAACGGACCCTGTGTTGTCCACGGGTTTGGACCGAGCTTTGGTCGTTACGCAATGGGCGGAAGCTTACTCCTGGAGGCCATGGTGGAAAAGAAGTATAACGTTAGCCGGCCAAACGAACCAAAAGGAATGCCCTCGTAGGGCGCGATGAGGGACGTTGCAAGACGCTACTGACCGAGATGAGGACGTAGCCATTTGGACGGGGAGGGCAGATGCAGCAGGATGTCAATGGTGACCATATAGAGGGCCAGGTTCTTGGTACAATGGAGATGACGCAGCTCCCTCTGGGTGCCACTTGGGTGCCACTCTTTAGGTCCGTCCGGCCCGCACAATTCCCTCCTCCAGAGAGACCGGCCTAGGTGATTAGCGAAGAAAGAGGCCTGAGCTAGCTGGATGAAACGATTTTTGTGTTTTTTGCTGAGAAATGATTTATTTAAATTTATAAAAAATGTAAGTTTGTTTGCAGGTTTAGATTCATGTCAGTAGCAGCACGGGTTCGTTCTGCTTCATAGTGGGGGGCGAGGGAATAGTGATAGCTAGCGCCAGTGGGTCTTGTCTGCTGTGCGAAACATGTGTTAACATGAAAAGGTCCCCCTGTGCAAATCACGACGTCACTGGCATGTGTAGCGGAGGAGCGTAGGATAGCAAGCGCGGGAGGAGGCAGTTGGGTGCTGCTCCTGTGAAGAGACCTCTTTGTGGACTCATTGTGACCTGAGATAACCCTGTGTTGCCCTGTTATAAGACATGTATTGTGTGGGTTGCTTTAGTGTAGTAACCATGCTGGTTTCCTTTCCTCTCCCCTTGCTGGATGGTATTGTGGCCTATAGAAAACGTGTGTATCGGGTAAAATAACTTGTGTACATAAAGGAAAGATTGTTTACTAGTCATTTTGTGTTTACTTCACGTTCGTGGCCTGCCTCGCGCCGCTTGTTCGTTTCGCTCGTCCTGGTGTTCTGTGGACGGCTGTGGGTGTTCGGGTGCCTGCTTGGGGCTGTTCGTGTTCACGACCCTGTGGATCAGCACGCCGTCTGCTAGCCTGGTCCTTGTGTTGGGTGGCGGAGAGTATAGCGCGCAGGCGGCCGGCGTAACTAATATATATTATATATATGATAATATTATATATATATATATATATCTTATATATTACATTATTACTGATAGAATATGTTAAATAAGCTATTCATATATATTAACGCATAAACATATATATATATTATATAATAATGCTTACGATATATATGATATGATAATATATATCTACTATTATTTATATATTAGTCGTATATATATAATAGATTAATATCTATATACACTATATAGATGATATATAATTATATATATATAATATAATAAGTACTTCTACTCCTATATCGCCTATATATATATAGTATGAATCTACTATATAAATAAATTACATATATCGACTACTATAGACTATATATATTAATGATTATATATATCTAATAATATATCTATAATATATAGTCGTCATCTATGAATATATTAGTTATATTCTTATATATAATATTATAATATATTATATATATTCATAATATATATATATATACGATAACACTATTTAAACACACACACCCCCTACAGCACATAACTATATATATTATCTTACTATATATATTATACTATATATATATGATATATATTATATATTACAGTATATGTATTATATCATATACTTAGCAACTACAGCAACACGAGCATATATGTAATATATTATATACCTTATTATTATTATACTATATTTATATAATATTGATATAATACTATTTATAAATAGCATATACATATAATGTGTGTGTGTGTGTGTTTGACATATATTATATATAGTAGGTATATAATTAATATAATAGTATTTATAATGACTATATAGTACTAATATATTATATAATGTAATATATACTATTCTAGTACTATGACACTATCCTATGCAGATGTATACATACCATTATATACTACTAAGCTAATATGATAGTGAGTAATGATTATACTAATATAATAATATTAATCTCTTGCGAAATTTATATATGGCTTATAGTGTGCAATATATATATCTACTATGATATATACTATTATTATCATATATATATATATATTCTAATTATCCTCATCATATATCACATATATATCAAATGATGTATACTATACTACTGATCTACTACTTACTCTATAGTATATGATATAATCTATATGATAGTGATACATGATCCTATAGAATATATATAGAGAGAGACAGTTACGTGAGAGAGGAGTAGTAGAGGAGAGAGAGAGAGAAACTTATAAAGCACACACCACTAGGAGCACACACACACACTTAATATATATCATACCCGTACAGTACATATCTATAGTTACAGTACTATTGTTACTATATATACATCGTATATATATACGCTCTAACATTATATATCTATATGTATCTATATATATAATTTAAAATATATATATATGACTATGCTTCCAATATCTATATATATCTATAATCTATTAATATCTCTCTCTATTTCTATTTATCTTTTTACTTATATATAATATATTAGGCTCATATCTTCCTCGTAGTATAGGAGTAGCGTAGTGATATATTGACTATATACTATAATAATACATATATATATGTATGTATGTATGTTATGCATATGCATTATAGTGGAATATATATATATATATATATATATAAACTATAATAGTATGATATTTATATAATATATAATTATATATATATATATTATACTAATATATTGAGACTTAGTAGATAGTTATATTATAATATATTTGTTTGATGGTTATGTATGATCTATGATATATATATAATTATATATGATAATATATATGATATATCTTTATATATAATCTAATTATTTATATATACTCTAGTAATATAGTCGATATAGTTACACACTCATGATATATACTTACTATTATAATAGTTAATACATATCATACTTTATATCTGTCCCTATTCAGCACTTATATCTTCCATTACTCAGATATATATATACTATCTATTACTCTATATATAATCTTATCATATAGTAATCATCTACTCTATATTTCATCAAATGTTTTAATCCTATCGTATGTATCGTCTTTCTGTACCTATATTCTTATCCTTCATACCACATCTATCTATTCCTATATATTATTATCAATATATCTACTCTTAGTCTAATCTTTCTAATAATCTCTCCTCCTCTATGTTATCTACTGCTCATCTCGTCTCTCCTTGACACTATGTTTCTTCACTCTA
The DNA here is from genome assembly GCF_015228065.2 of Penaeus monodon. Taxonomy (NCBI): domain Eukaryota; kingdom Metazoa; phylum Arthropoda; class Malacostraca; order Decapoda; family Penaeidae; genus Penaeus; species Penaeus monodon. Next base: position 2,862 of record NW_023644664.1, on the reverse strand, counting down.
TATCTCTCTCTATCAATATCGTTCTTATTCTCTACTACCTAATATATATGTTTATATGATTTACACTTATTTGATATATGATATCTATATATATAACCTTATTCAGTATATTATACGCTTGTGAAACACTTATATATTTGTATCGTATAGCATATGATATTCTATATACTTTTTCTATCTAATTCTATATACTTATATATACTTAATTTCATATGATGTATATATATATATATATATATATATATATATTATAGTAATATTATATATTATTAGTATATGAACTAGTAATATATGTTAATTATGTGTGTGTGTGTGTGTGTGTTGGTGTGTATGTATATATTTTAATAATATATATAATATATATATAAATTAATATATATATATGATATATTGATACTATAATATATATATATATATATATATATAAATCTGATTATTATAATATTATATATACTTATGAATTTATATATATTATATATATATATTATTATATATAATTTACTTATTATTATAGTACTCATTATGATAATATTATATGTAGATGAGATATTCATAGGACTTCGTCTTCTAGTCGTACTAAACGTCCTTACTATGTATTTTTACTATGTATCATGATATCACCTATAATTTTTTATATAGTACATATACGATATATTATAATAATCGAAGAACAAACCCAAAGTTTTTATTTAAGCAAACTAGACATTATGATATATATATATATAATATATTATTATATATATCTTCTATATCTAGATACTCGATCTAACACTCTCATCAATCGTCTATATATCATCAATCTCCTATCTTATCAATAATGCATAATCGCATATTGATGTACTCTCCTTATGATATAGTATATACTATATACTACATCTCTATCTAATACTGATCTCATAATATCAATCTCGTATGGTTAGGTTACTAATATGTATATATAACTCTCTATTAATGCTTCTCATATATCTATCAATTATATCTACGCTATATCTATCTATCTCCACTATATTCTATGCTCTCTCTCCCATCTCAGATCTCTCATTATCTCTCTATATAAAGTCTAAATTAGATGCTATATAATATATTATATGTATGCTATGTCATGTGTGTGTGTCGTGTGTGTGTGTGTTGCTCAAAGTTTTTGTTCTCGGTGTTTTGTAACAGCCGATCTAGTATGAATTTAAACCATTCATTGGAAGTCCTCTTCGCGATCGCATTGTTTAGGTCAGGATACTTGGTACTAGCGCCTTTACGCTGATAAAACCGATGTGTTGGATTGCAGTGGTACTCGACGAGGCCTTCAGTGGCTAGCAGTGGGTACGTGATCTACATAATGTATGTTGATATGACCACCTTCTGATATGGATAATATGTGATCAAATTCACCGAGGCTCTGGATATGAATATATGTGTAATATAGCAGCGGCTTAGGAATATAATATATATATATGATAGCTGTATGATATATATATATATATATTATACTCATATACGTATACTATATATATATATATTATATATATATAATATGTATTAGTATAGTTATATATGATAATATATTTATAGTTATATATGATGGAAGTAGTGCTGTAATCATTCTAGCCGCATGTTATGATTCACATATTTCATATCAGATGTCTGGTATATTCACATATTTGATATTATCAGAGTCTGGTATATCACATCATTTGTTAGTATCAGCGTACCCTGTAGCACTGAAGCTTCGTGGCGTCGAGTACCGATCATGCATCAACCATGGTTTTTTATCAGCCGGTAAGGGTACTATATATATACATGTACTGAATTATATATATATATGATATTATATATATTATATATAGATATATGCTATATTATATATATCTATATATTAACTCATATATATTATATAAGTTAGGTATATATATCTAACTATTAATATATAATATATATGTATGTATATATATATATAGTCTATATATGTAGTGTTGTGTGTGTGTGTGTGTGTGTTAGTGTGTTGCTGTTGTGTGTGTGTGTGTGTGTTTGTATATCATGTAGTATATCTGGTTATGGTATTCTTATATCTATCTATCTATTTATCTATCTATCTGTTCTATCTATTCTTATCTACTATCTATCTATCTCTATTATATATGTATATATATATATGAAGTTTATATATATAATATTATATCTATATATATTAATATAATATATATATATAATTATATATAATTAAATAATAATAGCATGATCAGGACTACAGGCTCAGAAAAACACGAGGATCATATTCAAAAGAGAAGAGAAAGAGAGGAGCTCTATACGGCAAGCAGAACACACACAAAAATGAAAAAAGACGGCACACAGACAGCATATACTGTTTTCATATTATAGATATTTAAGTATACTATATATTTAGTATATATGATATATATACTTATAATATAGTATATTATATATTATATATAATATATATATTATATTATACTAACTAGTAATTATATGATATCTATATATGATAGTAGTATACTATATATGATTAATACAGGTATGTACTAAGTTAATAAGTATGGTATATCTCCGGGGATACATAATAGCATAGGCATTACGATCATACATACCTAGGCTTACTATATGTACAGATATACAGATAAATAGAATAGATAGATAGGATAAATAGAAAGATAGATAAGAAATAATTTTATACGTATATTATTTAATATATATAACAATCATATTGATATAAATATGATACTATATCTATCTTTACTGATATATATTATACTATTCTAGATAATAAGATTCAGATAGATAGATGATGATAGATATACAATATATTCATATATATACACGTAAATGAATACGATATGCATTTTAGACTCT
>NW_023644663.1:5000-7500 GCF_015228065.2 Penaeus monodon | reverse complement strand
TGGGAGAAGACCCGCTGGATGATCCAATGGCGGGCCTCCTTCCTCGTCGAGCCTTACTTCCCCCTCCTCCTTGGGAATGCTATTGGTCGAGCCTCTATGTGAGGGCGAAGCTTAGTGCCAGTTGGAGGTGTGGCTGAGGGAAGAGAGTCGCCGAGGGGGCAGAGCCTCGTGCTGTTGGGGTGTAGCCAGCATGAGAGGTGGGCGGGGTCAGAGGCACACACACACATACACACACATGTATATGAAAAAATATATACATATATGTACATATACATATATATTAGGTGTGTGTATGTATATATATATATATATATATATATATATATATATATATATATATATATATATATATGCATATACATAGATATAAATAAATACATTCATACATACACTCACGTATTTATATAGATAGATAGATTCGTAGATAAATAGATGGGTTGATATGTTTTCATCATGTAGTGTGTGTATTACAGTGATATATTATAATATATATAATAATATATATTATATATATAAAATTAAAATTTATTTTTTATTTTTTTTATTTATATATCATGTGTTTGTAGTATAAGTATGTATATTTTAAAATTTTTAATTCCATTAGAATTGGCTATTCCTCCCTTCCTCCCTACATTTCTATCTTTTTTTCCTACGTATCTACTACCTAGTTTCTAGTCAGCCTTCTTACCGGCCCCATCTATTTTTGTGTACTACCTCCTGAAATCTTGGTTGGGTTAAGTCACGTTAGATTTTTGCTTTGTTATATTATGTTGGATAGGTTTAAATGGGTTAAATTGGTTAGGTTACTTTTTCGTTGGGTATATTTTGGTTTTAGGTTGGGTTGTTTTATAAAATTGGTGGGGTTTGCTTGGTTGGGTTTAGATGACGTTTAGGTGGGTAGATTTTTTTTTTTTATTTTTAGAAGGTTTAGTTGGTTTGGATACGTTAGGTTATTTAAGGGTTTATATTAATTTTTAGTTCGGTTAGATTTATTTTAGCTGGGGTTTGGTTTGTTATTTTCGTGTATTAGTTTAGAATAGGTTAGCTATTTTTGTCCTGTTATGTTATGTTAGTTAGGTTTTAATAGTTTGGTTTATTTAGTTATGTTCCGGGGTATTTTAGTTAGTTTAGGGAACTTAGTAGGTTAATTTTATTTGATTAAAAAAAAAATTGAGTTACTTATTTTTTTGGTTATGTTTTGGTTTTTCTTTTGGGTTTTAATTAATCGAGCAAATTTAGGTTATAGGTTTTAAAGTTAGGTTTAGTTTATTAGGGTATAGTGGGTTTTTGGTTTGGTTTGGGTTAGTTTAAGTAAGATGGGTTAGTTTTATTTTTCCTTAGATGACTAAGTTAAATTTCGATTTGGTTTTATTTTTGGTTATGATAGATTGTTACGTTTAAAAATTTTCCCTTATTTCAGATAGTTTTGGTTATTTTTGGGCATTTTTTGCTTAGTTTTAGTTCTTTTCGGTAGTTTAGGTTTTTTTAGGCAAGGTTTGTGAGATTACTTTAGGTTACCAGGTTATGTTTAGTTATGGGGCTTAAATTGTTAGGTTAGGTTGGGTTTAGATTAGTTTAATTTTATTTTTTTTAGAGGGGTTTTAGTTTTTGGTTTAGTTAGGTTTAGTTTGGTTTGTTTAAAGGGGGTTGGGGTTTATTTAGTTTAGTAAAGTTTTTTAGTTAACAGGGTTTTTAGTTAAGTGGGTTAGATGAGTTAGGTTAGTTTAGTTTCATTTGAAAAATTAGGTTTAGGTTAAGTTTGGTTAGCTCACGTTTTAGCTAGTGGGGTTAGGGTTTAGTTATTTTTCGTTAAGTTATTTTAAAATTTATGTTTGTTTAGGTTAGTTAGGTTCCAGTTGGGTTGGCGGGTTTTAGTAGGGTAGGGTAGGGTCGTTAGCTTTGGTTTAAGTTCCCATTATTTAACCCAACCAAGTAAAGAAAATCCATCAAAATTTTTAACCTAATCTAACAAAAATTTAAATGATAATCAACAAAACCTAAATAAACCAATTTTAAATTTAAATTCCAAATAAAATAACGAAAAATTGTCAAAAAAAACTAACGAAACTATTAAACCAAAAACCAAAAAACTTACCCAAATATACTAACCAACAAAACCCAAAAACCCTAACCTTACCAAACTAAACCAATCAACCTAACCTTCTAACATAGCCCCAACGCAGGATATATTTTTGTTTGTCTGATGTGTATAAAATCATATATACAGTGAAAAAGGTTAAAGTCATGTAAAATTGTATAAAATATAAGATGTAAAATTCCTGATGAAGTTTAAAAAAAGAAAAAAAAGCCTTTAAGTTCCTTTTTTTTCTATTTTGCGGTGGCTTTTCTTTTTTGACAATTTCGTCTAAAAGAGGGTATAAAAAGTTTATTAAAATCACACTCACACCAAAAGGTTTAAAAAAATAAAAAAAAGCCCGCAGGGAGTCGCCCCCAGGCGAGCTTCCCGTTTTTTATTTTCGCAGATCCTCACTGCAACGGG
>NW_023644661.1:0-8535 GCF_015228065.2 Penaeus monodon | reverse complement strand
CAAAACCAAAACCACCACACACACACACACACACACACCCCCAGCAAAACCCCAAACACAAAAACCCAACAAAAAACAAATATTACATTATATTATAATTATATATATAATATTTTAATAAATTTTATAAAATTTAATAATATACAGATATCTTACACACAAACAACAACACAAAACATCAGTGTGTTTTGTGTGTGTGGGGGTTGGTGTTGTGTGTGTTGTGGTGTGTGTGGGTGTGTGTATGGGGTGGGGGTTGGGTGGCAACCCTTTCTAGAAACGTGTTCTTTAAAAACACGGCGGGAAGGGAAAGGGAAAACTCCCCGATGATCTTCCCTTGTATTTGCGACATCCCGTGAAATTAGGAAAAGAGTGTCCGGGAGAAGATGGATTCAGGAAAGCCCTGTGTGGACGAAACTCAGTAAAAATAAAAAAAATAAAAAAAATAATTAAAATTTTATTATATATATATATATTATATATTAAATAAATATATATATATGTATAATATAATTTTAAATATAAATATATATAAAATAATAAAATATATTATATAAATATATATATTAGGAGGTAATAATAGAAGACAATAATAGATAGATAGATAGATAGATATGCTAATTATATATATATAAAATTATAATATTTATAAATTATTATAGCTTTATCTATTACTATCTATCTATCGGGGCTATTATTATTACCTACATATATATATAATATATAAAAATTATATATATTAATTATATTTATATTATATATATATATAATTATATATATATAAAATATATTATAATATATATATATAATAATATATATATTAAATTTATTTTTTTATTTTTTTATTTGTATGAGTGTTCTGTCCTACGAAGGTCTTTCCTCATCCATTTTCTCCAGGAACTCATTTACCTACTTTTACACGGGATTTCCCAAATAAGGGAAAAGATCAGTCAGGGTATTTCCCGTTCCTTCCCGACCGTTTTTTTAAGGGGAACCTGTTTCTAGAAGGATTCCCAACCAACACACACACCATACACACACAAACACACACACACACACACAACACCAACACACCACACACACACTAAACAACTGTATGTGTGTGTGTGTGTGGTTGGTGTAAAAATACAGGTAATATATATATATATAATAATATATATGATATTTTATATATATATATATATATATATATTATTATAATATGTGTGGTGTGTGTGTGTGGGGTGTGTGTGTGGGGTGTGTGTGTGTTTTTGGGTGTGTGTGTTTTTGTGTTTTGGTTGTGGTGTGTGTGGGGTATATAATAAAATTTTAAATATATATATTTATTTATATATATATAATTAATATTATATAGTGTGTGGGTGTTTTGGGTGTGGGTGTATATATATATATTATATAATATATATAAATATATATACACATGATATTTTTTAACCACACACAACGCACACACATACAACACACACCCCCACACACCACACACAACAATAATATTTTTATAATAAATATAAATTTTAAAAATATATATAATAATAATATTAATTTATACATATATATAAAGTATATAATATTCATTTTTTTTAAAATATTATTTTTAATATAATATATAATTAATTATATATATTTAAATATTTTTATTTTTATTTATTTAAATATATATATATATAAAATTAAAATATATATACATATAATTATATGTATAAATATATAGTAATATTATATATATATTATTATTTATATATATAAAATATTATATATATATATATATCTTTTTCTTTTAAGGGTAGGTTCATGTCGAGCCGCCGGGGTCACAGATATATTTATTGTTTTTTTCGTTGGATGCTCTTGGAGTAGTACGGGTAGGGCCCCATTTCCCTTCCACGGAGAGTGCCGGTGGTACTTTTTAGGAATCTTCTCTCTAATTATCCGGGTTGGGCCCAGCACTTGATTGGGCTGGTTTGGCCACCCAGGGGCTAGGTAGGCAAAAAGGGGTAAATTTCCCCTTCCCCAAGGGGAACAACGGGGCGGTCGCTGACTCGAACTCTCAAATTCAGTTCCGTCGTGACATTTTGAGCCCGACGCTCTAACCTTCGGCCACCGCGCCTTGACGATCATGGGTTCCCATGATTTTATTTACAATTTTAAAAGCGGGGTTTCCCATTGCCTTCCCCCGGTTTTTTTTTTATCGGGACCATTTTTTTTCCCCGGCATGACTTGGGCTGATTGTCCCCAGGGCTAGGCAGGAAATCGGGGGAATTTCCTTGCCAAGGGAAACAACGGGGCGGTTGGTGACTCGAACCCTCGAACTCAGTTTCCCGTCGGGGCGTCTTGAGCCCGAGCTCTAACCTTCGCCCCCGGCCCCCCAATATATATAATTATATATATATATATATATATATATATATATATTATATAATATATATATATATATATATATATTATTTATATTTATACACACGCGCGGTGTGTGCGTGTTATAAATTACATTTATAATATGTAATATAATAATTAATATATATATTATAATATATATATATATATATATATATTTTAAATAAAAATTTATTAAAATATATATATATATATATAATATATATTTATATTATATATTTTTAAAAATATAATAATAATATATATATATAATTGTGGTGGTGTGTGTGTGTGTGTGGTGGGTGTGTGTGTGTGTTATATATAATATATATATATATAATATAATATTATATATAATTATATGTATATATATTGTTTTGTAGTTCCCCCCTCGGTTTCGAGGTGAGCTTGATCCATATCAATAAATGAAAAAGTCAGGATTGCGTTTGACTTGGATTAAGGGGGGAATTTGCGCAGACCGTCAGCCTCACCTCTGCCCCTTCCTATTTTGGTCCAGTGGAAAGAACTAGTCGAGACGGCTGGAGATGGGTCGGGGATGCAGGGGTGGCGCATCCCCGCGTGTCTCACTGTCCCCTGGTTGCCCCCCACAACGCTTTTGCTGGCCCCCCGTCTTGTCTTTTGACCTTTTGGTTTTTTCGCACGGCCCCGGACCAGCACTGATTTTGGGGGGCTTCCCACCCCGGGGAAAATAGGAAATCAGGATGAATACTATATACTATATGTAATCTTCTTCTACTATCTATCTATCTATAAAACTATCTTATATATATATATATGCAACAACAAAAACCCCACACACATACATACACACACACACCAAGTATGTGTTGTGTGTAATTTTTTATAATAATGATAATACACACACCACACAACACACACACCACACACACAAAAAACCCACACCACACACACCAAACACACCATACAACCAACCACACACAGCACACACAACACCACACACCACACCACACACAATATATATTGTAAGATAGATAGAAAAAGGATAATAGATAGATAGATAGTTTTTGTGTGTGTTGTGTATGTGTGTGGTGTTGTGTGGGGTGTGGTGTTTTGGTTGTTTTGTGTGTGTGTGTGGGTGTGTTGTGTGTGTGTTTTGGTGTGTGTGTGATGAGGTTGTTGTATGTAGTTTTTTATACGTATATATAATAAAAATATATAATATAAAATATAAAAATATATATAATTTAATATATATATAATTATAAGGGCCGCGGTGGCCCAAAATGTTAGAGCGTCAAAATAAAAACCTGTCAGACGGCAACTGATTGAGGGTTCAAATCACCGGGCCCCGCGTTGTTTCCTTGGCAAGGAACTTTTCCTCGATTTCCTACCTAGCCACTGGGTGCCAAACCCGCCCCAAATCATTGGGCCCAAGCCCCGGGTAAAATAAAAGAATGATTACCTAAAAAAGGGAACACCGGGCCCCTCCGTGGAAAGGAAAAATGGGACCCCCACCCCGTACTCCTCAAGAGCTAAAACTGAAAAAATACAAAATTTAAATATCATGCTGTACCACGCGGCAGAATGAACCACCGTTAAAAAAAGAAGATTATATAGATAGATAGATAGATGATAGATAGATAGATTACATATTGGTATTATGTAATCTGATTTATATATATGTGTATTAGGAATAGATACTTTTTCAAAATTGGAATTAACAGTAGACTAAATTTTCTTTTTCCAAAAAATATGACTTTGAAATACCATTTTCCCGGAAATTTTAGCTTCTTTGGAGGTCCCTGCGTCTGACTTCCCGTGTGCGTGCGTTGTGTGTGTTTTGTGTTTGGGTGTGTATGGGTGTGTGTGTGTTTTTTGTTGGGGTTTGTATGGTGTAGTGTGGGTTTGTGGGTTTGTGTGGTGTTTGATTTGTATTGTGGTGGGGGTGTTTGTGTTGGGGTTTTGTTTTGGGTGGGGTGTGTGTGTGTGTGTGTGTGTGTGTGTGTGGGTGGGTGTGTGTGGTGTGTGTGTTGGGGTGTGTGTTGTCAAAGTCGGGCGGTGAGATTACAAAAGTGTGTATGATACCGTGGCTTGTTTTGAACGTGTCTGTGTGCACGCGCATGTAGTACGGAAGTCAACCGGATCAAACCTGGTTTTTTCAACTAGATCGCAGTTCCCTCAACTCCCCAATTTTCCCCTTTCCCTTGCTCGCCTACTCCCAACTTTTCCCCCCGTCTCTCAAATTTTCCATTTCTTCCCTCCTTCTTCCTTCCCCTCTTTTTTCCCCCCTTGATTTTCCCCTCATGTTTTAATTTTTTCCCTTTTATTTTTTTCATTTTGTTTATGTTCCCCGATCTCCGTTTTCCCCTTTTCCCCTTTTTTACTCAATATAATTTCCCCATTTTTCACGCAGGGATTTTTACCCCTTTATTTCTTTCGGCTTATTCCCTTCTTTCTCAAAATCGTTATCATTAGTTTTTCTTTTTCCCTCCCGCTGCTTTTCCCAAACACGCTTTTTGGCGCTTCTCTTTGCCTGGCAGCTGTCTGTCGAATGGTCTCTTTCCCTTTTTCTGTCTGTCTGTCGTATGTAGTAGGAAATGTCGCTGTCATCTGTAGGGTTTTACTTTCTAGAATGACACTGTGTCTTACTTCCCTTTTTTTTCTGGCTTTTTGTTTTTTTTTTGTCTGTTTGTCGTGTGCCCCCTTTTCTTCGTTCTGTCTATTTTTTTTGTCGTCTGTCGTCTGTCACTGTCTTCTCTCACTCGCTCTCCCCCCGTTTCTTGTATTGTTTTCTTTAGGTTCCCTCTTCATTTACTTTTTAAAAAACTTATTTAAAATGTTCCATTCGTCTGTTAGCAAACCTTATCATTTTGTTTTTTCATCGTTTTCTTTGTTTTTGAAATTTTCTGAATTAGGTACGGGCCAAAGAAATTTTAAAAACTTTATTACATACGAATAATCTCTCTCTCTTCTCTTCCTCTTCTCTTCCTTCTCGTCTATCTTCTTTGTCTTCTATCTATTATCATTATTTTTATCTACTTTTCTATCTATTTTTCCCTCCCTCCAGTTTTTCCCCTTTCTTTTCTTTTGGTTTAAAATTTTTTCCTGCCCATCCCCCTTCTCTTTTCCCCCTTCTTCCTATCTTTTTTTCCCCTCCCCTTTTTTGAAATTCTTTCCCCTTTTTTCTCTTTTTTTTTTCTTTTTTCCCCCCTTCCCTCACCCTACTCTTCCTCCCCTTTCCCCCAAATTTTCCTTTCTTTACGTTTTTCCTGCCCTGTTACGCACCCCCTTGGGTCTCTCCCTATGCTCCTCCTTTACTTTCGCCATCTCCCTTTATATTCCCCCTTTCGCTCATTCCCACTTCTCGCCTGCCCCCCATATACTTCTTTTTTTTTCCCATTTTCCCTGTCTCCTTTCTTTCCTTCCTCATCCTCATTCAAACCCCCCATTTTGCCTATTTCCCCCTTTCCACCCCTCGCCTCCATTCCTTCTTCCCATCTTGTTTTTCACCGTTTTTTTCCCCGTTTATTTTCCTATCTTTTCACATTCCCTTCCCTTTTCCTCTTCACCTTTATTTTTCCCTTTCGTTTCCTCCTTTCTTCCTTCGACCCCTTCCCTTTTTCACCCTTCCGTTTATGTCTCCTTCCCCGTCGCCATCCCTTCCAATCTCCCCTTCCTCCTTCCCCCTTCCCGACCCCTTCTCTGCGCCCTCAGCAGCGCTGCGCGGGGGCCCTTTTGCAGATAACCCCCAGGAAATTCGCTCCAACACCTGATGCCTCAGGGGATAAGGAGCAGGGGGGGGGGGGGTCCCTTTAGCTTCGAGGTCAATCAGGGCACAATGCCCAAATGGCGGAAAGATGCTTTAAGGGGGGCCGGTTCGAGGGTGGGGGGGAGGGGAGGGAGAGAAGGGTGAGGTTTGGGAATTTCTGCCGAGAATGTTGATATTTTTGGGCTAAAAAATTTGATGTAACGTGGGGCCCCGATCCCAGGGGGGTCGCATCATAACATTTTAATATTTTTTATGCATAGTTTAAATACACACGCCGTAAATTCCAGATATTTTTAATTCAGAGTTTTTTAAAACATGTTTTCTGGCGCTCTCTTGCCATTTCCCCCATTTCACTTTTTTAATTTGTCTGGAACGCCCACGGAGAGACAGAGCCTGATACATAATTGAAATACGGGAAAAGGCACCTTGGGTTTGTGTCACTCAAAAGGACCGACCACAAAACACACAGATACCCCGCACCAGCTTCTAAAATAGTTCTCTGTATGAAATTTCATTTGGAAAAACATGACGAAAAATGAAACGGGGCGTAGACAGGCAGTTTTACGTAGGTAATAATCTTGAGTGATCACCTTCCCCCACAAAATGTCCGGTTCGGTTTTTCACCTCATTTTCCCCATCTTTGGCCATTTTTTGCTTCATGGTTTCATTTTATTTTCCGGTGCCTAATGAGTTTTGTAATTGTCACGCGGGGGTTTTATTTTGTTTCCCCCCCCTGTCTTTTCTCACTGCCTTAATTTTCCCGTGATTTCCCCAAAATTTATCTCTCCTCACTTTCCACCAAAATGATAAATAGTTCAGTTTTCCCCTTTTCATTATTTTTATTTTTTTAAAATTATTACCCCTCTAAACTATACATACATTTTAGCAAATATAGTCAATGACAAATTTTGATTGCACTAGTTTTTCATAGTTATACCCCTGACAGTTTTCATTTTTAAATCCCTATTAAAGTACCTTCCTAAATCACAGCAACATTCCCAAAAAATTCACCCTTTAAAAAAAAAGATCCCCGCCATTTTTTCCAGCCAATGTTCTTACTCTCCCGTAAACCTGATAATATTTTTAAAAGTCCTTAAGATTAAACCCCCAAATTAATAAAAATGTACATTCTGAACTTGAATGCTTATAAGAAGGACCTGAAAGTCTGCGCTTGCAAAAAACTGAAAAAAAATTAATTTGGGCTCGTTTTTTCTGTTACTGCATGTCGTTCTGCCCGTTCGTTTTGTTGTCTGCCTCATTTGCATATGTTTTACAACCCCACAAAGTCGGTTACTTTGTCTTTCTCTTTCTGTGTGTGTGTGTGTTTAATTTTAATATATATATATATATATATATATATATATATATATATATATATATATATAATAATAAAATATATATATATATATATAAACACACACACCACACCTGGCTGGCGAAGTCTCTCATTTCCCCTTCCCTTCTTTGCACCTTCTCTCCTGTCACCTCGCCACTCTCAGAACTTCATCTTCCGTGTCAAGGTGTCTCGCCGGCGATATGATGAACTTGCATGTTGACCCCCTATTCACCAAGGTCCCGCTTGGTGACGTCCTCGCTTTCCTTCAGAGGAGGCTCCCCGCAGAGGATCCTCGTCTCCCTCTGCCACCGACGTCTTCCTCCAGCTGGTTCGTGTGTGTGGAGTCTAAATTTCCCTTTTCCTTGAATGTCGTTCTACTCTCAGACATCGGTGTTGCCATGGCTTCCCCTCTCTCCAGTCTTGGGAAACCTGTTCATGGGGTTCTTCGAGTCTGAGCTTCTCCTTCCATTTCCCTTCGTCCATCGGTTTGGTTTGGTATGTCGAAGACGTCTTTGCTCTCCGGCCTCATAACCCTGCCCTGTTCTCGGATTTCATGACGCAGCTGAACTATCTCTCACTTTCAAACTGTTTCAAGGGAATGGGAGGTTGACACAAGCTCACCCAGTCATCGCTTTTGCTGACCACTTCTCCTCCATATACAGGAAGCCTATGCATAGTGGTATGTGCATACACTTCTTCTCATACCATCTTCTCCCTGTAAAGAGAGGTGTTGCCACCTCGCTGTTCCTCCGCATCTGTGACCCCCAGTACCTGGATGGAGAGATCGACTTAATGCGTTTGTTCGTTTTTGAAACTGGGCTATCCTCGTCAGTTCTTTAGCCGCGTTATCCAGGCACGGCGTACCTTCTACCACGATCCTCTCCTAAAGAGACTCCTCACCTGCCCGTCCTCAGCTGCCCACACTGAGATCTACTCTCTCCGTCGCCTCTTTACCCTCTCAATTGCAGGCTAATCTTTCGCCGGGTGAAAAACTCCCTCGCAGCCTGGTCCACACCCGTCCTCCTCTACCTTGGGGAAGGGGGTGGGCACCCCTTTTGTCCCCCTTTTTCCAAAAAACAAC
>NW_023644659.1:0-8536 GCF_015228065.2 Penaeus monodon | reverse complement strand
TTTTTATAAAATAGATAAAATACTATATGAAAAAATATAAATCATATAGTACAAACATTTGCCACGAAAATTTTGCAAAATTTATAATTCCATCTTCTTTCAATTTTTGCTTCTCATTTTCCTCGAATTTATCTATTTTTCCCCATTGCAGACAGAAATAGCGGAACGGGGCCCGTTTTGCTGTTTTCCGGGATGGCACCTCTGTGGGAAAGGGAGCATTCAGATTTGATAGAGGCTTATAAATACTAACAACCGATCCGACCCATTAATGCTAGTATTTAAAAATTTCCTTTATTAAAAGTGTAATTTTTTTTTTAAATGCCCAAATAAGCTTACAAGGGTATCACCCCGGCCCCCCCCCCCCCAGTGCAAAAAAAGGAGAGCTTCTGATAAGCTCCCTGCCAGGTCACACCCTCCCATCATAAAGACTTCTGCAGTCCCTCCTCGGGGCCCACCATGGGAAAAAGGGTACCTTGCGGTCCCAGGCAAAATCTGTGGGGGATCTGGAGCAGCAGGGGGCCCCAGAGGTACGGAGTATGGCCCCCCGGGGTTTGGGGTCACGCTCGGGCTTCGTACCAACTCCTGCCCCCTAGGCACCCTGGGGTAATGGGGCGGCTCGGGGGGGGGGGCCCTTTGCCAGTCCCCCTCCCCCAGAATGACCCTCGGAAATGTCGCACAAAAATGGAAATGTGGGGGGGGGGTTTGTCCCTCCCCCCCAGCAAGTAAGGGGCTGTGGGTCCCTGGGAGGGCAAATGTCGGGGGCGGTTGAACGAGAGTTACTCGTCCCGCCTGCGCCCCGGCAGGCGCAACCCACCATGAAGCTTGTGGGGCAAAAGCCCTGGGAACCCCCAAGGGGATGGGCGGCCCAGAGCCGCCGCCCCCCTTTATTGGGGCGGGGTTGGCGGGGCGGCAGAGGTGGCGTGCCCCCGGGGTGACCACCGAGGTTTAAACCCTCAGGCGTGTTTTCCGGGTAGGCGTTTGGAACATCCGGCCTTGCGGCGGGGGAGAGGGTTTCCCTCTGCTACCCGGGGGATTTAAAGGACGGGGAGTTGAGGGGGCTCCCCCTTCAGAGGTGAGAAGACTGGTAGCGGCACGATAGGTGGGTGGTTACACCTACTAGGGTGGGGCCGTAGCGAGGGTCCCCCCTCCGGGTGTAGCCATACCATCCCCAGTCGATTCACCCCGCGGTTCGAGGGGACACCGGTTGAGAGCGATCAGGGCATTGAGACTGAACATTTTTTTGGCTTTCTTTTATTGGCTTGTCTTTTTTGTGTATACGCTCCTCCCGAGATATAAAACGATGTGAAAGAGGCGTTCTACGCCAAACCGATCTGTGGGACGATTCCCCCGGCGAGACTTCACATTTTTTCGGGGGCGACTTAAATGTGGATCAGCGTGCCGAGCTGGTACGAGATGTCTGTCGGCCCCCAGGGCTAGAGTATCCCAGCAATAGAATAGCCTCCTTCTCCGGGACTTTGAGGGCCCCAGAAAATGAGGATCTCTGGCTCCTGGTACCAGCCCCAAACCCCCGCACGCGGGGACTTGGACAGCGAACGGGTAATGGGGCCCGGGAAAGATGACCAATTTTGTCAGCACGCGGGGGATCCTTAAAAAACTGAAAGGGTTTTACCGAGTGCGAGTTCTGTGGCCCCCGATCATAGGCGTTTGTGGCTCCCCTGCGGGCCCATTTAAAAACTCCCCGTCCCCAGGGGCCCACCCAAAGGTGTTTATTTGGGACAGATAAGGGAGGGGAGTGTGCCCGGGGTCACCAGGGCAGTTTTGATAAATTTCACAGAAACAGCAACCGACGGCCCCAGTTGTTTGTGGGAGCCTTCAAGCGCTAACACTCGAGCAGCTCAGGAGTCCATAGGGTCCCCCAAGGACAAGGCAGAATACATCCCTGGGACTTAGAGGCCATGAAGTGTGTCGAAGGCTCGCAAAAGGGAATAAAGTCTTGCGTTTTCCATGTGCGTAGGGTGGACACTGTGAAAGGGCAAGGAAACGTCTTATGGGAAATTTGCTGAGGATGAAGGCCATTTTTTGGGTAAAGCCCTTCGCCCGCCTCCCAACCCCTGAAAAATAAACCCCAAAGCCCCCTCACAGATGACTCAGCCCGATCAGGGTGGAAGAGCACTCAGTAGTTGGGTTCGTGAACTTTGGGCTGAGTATTTTGAACATTTGTACCAGGGGACCTCCAACATTTAGTTGGATGCAAGCGATTTCGCTGTCCCGTGCGGACCCACCCATAGCGGGGAACCCCTACCCAAAGAGTTAGGTGGCGTTTTCCAAGCGAAGAGTGGGAAAGCTGCAGGATAGTGATATCCCTGTGAATGTAAAGGCGGGGGGTAAACCCTAGGGCCCAGGGCCTGCATACAGTCCTGTGCCATTGCAGTCTGGTCCCCTTCCCCTGCCCTGCGAGGGGCGTGGTCACCCCTCCGGAAGGGAAAAAGGGGATCGATGGGACTGTAGAAACTACCGGGCTTTACAGTCAGCATACCAGCAAGGTTCTCGCCCACATTCTTCTGAAACAAACCCCCAAAACCACCTACTGGGGCACCAGAGACCGGAGCAGTCTGGTTTTACCCTGCAAGTCCACAATAGACCGTATATAGCGCCGAAAATTTGGGAACGCCGGGATTTTGGGTCGGGGGTGCTCGCAGCCTAATGCCCTAAAGAAGGTTTGACTGGGTGCATCGGGAATCGCTATGGGAGATCCTGGGTCGGGGAATTTCCGACCAATTATGGTGATAGCAACCCAATATGGTACAAAAGTGCTGCAATGTGGTGGGGTATGCGAACTTTTCCCTTTTAATTTGGGGGTGGGGCAAGGCTGTGCCCTTGCCCCCAACTTTTCAACACTTGATGGACGGAAAGGGGCAGAGTACTACCCCAAAGCGGGGTGGGGGAGCAACACTAGGCAATAAATAAGGGGGTCTCGGACCGACCCAAGTTTTCCCTTTTTTTTTTTCATTTTTTTTTTTTATTTTAAATTTTTTTTTTTTAAAAAATTAGGACTTTGGGGGCCTGTTGGGGGAACCCTTTCGTCGACCATGCTTGCGGCGAGGACATTAAAGTCACAGAAGTTTACAACCTTGGTAGCGTAGTCCATATCTGGGGGTTGTCGACCGGGAAGTAGTAGACGGATTGGTCTGGAAAGAGCCATGAACCGATCAAAAAGAGCGTTTGGGAGAGTCGGTACCTAGCAGAAGGCCAAGCTGCGGTTTCAAGGCCTTTGATACTTTCCCTTTTTCCTAGGAAGCGAAACCGGACGCTATCCAGTGCCTTGGGGTCTCGCCTTGATGCCTTTTGTAAAATCCCCTTTGTGGATCAGGGGGACATTGGGAGGACCCGTGTCCAACCCGGGGTTACACGTGGACTGGGATGGGACCTTTTTCTTGCATAACCGGGTCGCCAAATCAGGCATTGGCCACCTAGCTGCCTCCCATGGACGACCCTGCCCATAGGTTGTCTCTCGCGAGAAAACCCCGGGGGGAGCCGTGGGGCTCCCAGGAATCATGGGTTGGGCAGTCGACGAGACCTGCGCGAGGAATTGAGAGGGCCCCTGTGCTGCCTGGAAAAAATCGCCTCGAGGGATCCCCGGGCTGGAAGGAAGGGTGGAGGCGGCCATGCGCCCCCGTCGGCGTTAGCCCCTGAGATGATGAGAATGGTATAAATATTATTTTTTTTCATAAAAATCCATCTAACCTTTTTATTAAAAGAAAAATAACCATCCCCCGATACATTTTCCAGCGAGACAAGTACATACGTCTGAGAAAGCTGTACATTTTCCCCCCTAAATGGCGACCGCCAATGGCATCCTCCAAAGTGGGCACTTTTAGCTGTCACGAACCGATTTTCAGCCTTTTAAAAAAAATTTTACTTGGGGGTACAATTTTAAACATTCAGCATGAAAAATGCCTAGTTACACCGTCTTCTTCGTCGCAGAGAATATTTCCCTGTAATGTTGACCCCAGCTTTGACGAGGGGCTTATATTCCCGCACGCGCCGCATCATCACGAGCGGATTGGGGCGCGGGGAAGTAAAAACCCCACGCGGCGGCGGCGAGGGCGGCGGCGGCGGGCGGCGGAGGGGCGGGGGGGGACAGGGGAGGGGCTTCTTATAAAAGTTCTTTTATATCAAAAAAAAATATTTTTTTTGCTAAATTTTGCAGTGTTATCTTCAGTAGATAAACCGGTTTTCATATTAATTTCCTTTTATTTCAAATTTTTCCCCTAGCAGTATTTTACAAAGGGCCCTTTTTTCTAATTACAAGATATTTTTTTCCCTTTTTATATCAAGCGGATAATATTATATAATATATTATATATATATATATATATATATATATATATATGTGTTAAGAAGAGACAGAGAGAGAGAGAGAGAGAGAGAGAAACCTTTTTAATTTTAAAAATTAAAATTGTGAAGGTAGGTTTTTGAGTTCATTTTTTAAATATTCAAAGACTTTTCGCAGGGGAAAAATTTAGAAAAAAAAGTAACTTTAAGGCCCCCCCCCTCTATGTAAGGTTGTCGTCAAAAAGGGGCCCTCCTTCGCGCCGCCCAGGGTTTTACTTCCCCCCGCGCGCATCCCCTCAGTGATGAGTGGGCGCGTGGGGGTAAGAGCAAGGAACCTCCAAACTGAAGGCTATAAGCTACCAATTCAAGTCAACAATGTGAATACATATTTAGTGGTGTGTGAAGTTATGTTTTATTCCAATTAGATTTTAACACCATTTTTTTTCATTTTCCCCCCCCCCGGGAAATACAGCATCGCGGGGGGCCCAGTCGAGGGGAGGGGGAGGAGGGAGATTAGGAGAAGGGTGAGGGCCCCGCCAAAAAGATATGGGAGTTTTGATAGGGAGAAAGACCGTGAGCTACGGAAGAAAAAGGGGGGGGTTTAAGAACGATGTGCTGGAAGATCAACAAGAGGCGAGCATTTTTTAAAACTTTCTAGCTATCAGAACATGGGGGTTTTCCTTGGTTTAAAAGATTGAAGGGGTGCGATTTTCCCGGTAGTATTAGTTTTACGAAAGGAGACGAGAAAAGTTTCCAGGTGAGCTTATGTTGCCTCTTCCTACTTTGAGTCCATTAAAGGTTTTTATGTCGGTGAAGTCATTATTCTGCAAGCAGGGGTATTCCTGAACCCGGGCTGTGGTGTCCGTTATCGGATATTGCCGGGGGATTTTCGAGTTTAGGAAGGATCTTAAAAATAAAATTTTTTTTAAAAATGATAGCAAAAGCTAAACGTTTTAAACTTACCTAATTTCCCAAGTCTGAAAAAATGTAGATGAAACTTCAGCACTAGTCAGCATCGAGGTTTGCTTCATAGAAAAAAGACAGTATCAAAGGGCCCGCGAGCGCAGCTTGGTCCTTTTGCAAGGTACCGACTTCCAATTGCTCTTTGATCAAGTTCATGGATCTGGCCAGACCCAAACCTCTTGCTTTGGTTGAAGCCCCGGAAAATGGACTACATACCAAGGTATGAAATTCTCTGCAAAATGTATTGACTGAAGGGGTTTCCCCAACAGGCCCCAAAGTCCTGATCTGGTCTTGGTCAGGAGACTTTTTGGGGGGGCCAAGGGCTTGCCCCCAGGAGGAGGGACGCAGAGGTTTTATGATGAGAGGTTTTTATTATGTTTTCAAAACAAAAAGAAAAGTTTTTTGGGAAAATTACCAACAATAGGACTCTCATAACCTAGACGAGAGCTCAGCTCCTTAACGTATTCTTAAATTCACCATCAGCCTGAAGGTATACTTGATGAGCTGCCCCATCCACCAGGCGAAGGGGTCGCCATGGGCATTCATGAGGCGTTGAGCTATATCCTTTGGGACTCCTCTTGGTAAAGTATTTAGGGCGTGGAACAGGTTGTCACTGTCAGGGAACGCAAAAACTTTGTATGAATTTTTACCTGAAGTGTCAGAGCATTTTCATAATTACATTTACTATTATCATTATTGCTATTGTCTAATTTTAAAAAAAGGCAAGGGGGTTTGTAGGAGTTTGAGGAGATAATTAAGGGGGGGAGAAAGAACAAAAACACAAAAGGCTGTATTCTAATTACCAGCTTCATCCAATAATTTCCAGAGTGATTTATTGCAAAATCTAATATAGATTTTAAAGATTTTTATGAAATTCATAAATAAATTCTTACCAAGCTCTACCCATTAACAGGTATTTTGACACAAAGGCAGGAACTGTGTCCAAAAGTAAAACCCTGCTAAATTCCTTATTGCAGGAATATCACTGATGTACAAAAAATGCCAAGTTGCTAATATATCTATAGTATTCTAAAGAAATACTATAGATATATTAGCAACTTGGCATTTTTGTACATCGGGTGATATTCACTGCAATAAAGGAAATTAGCGGGTTTCACTTTTGGACACAGTTCACTGCCTTTGTGTCAAAATACCTGTTAATGGATAGAGCTTGGTAGAATTTATTTATGAATTTCAAAAACAATCTTTAAAATCTATATTAGATTGCAATAAATCACTCGGAAATATTAATTGGATGAAGCTGGTAATTAGAATACAGCCTTTTGTGTTTTTGTTCTTTCTCCCTCCCTTAATTATCTCCTCAAAACTCCTACAATCCCCCTTGCCTTTTTAACATTAGACAATAGCAATAATGATAATAGTAAATGTAATTATTTAAATGCTCGGGCACTTCAGGTAAACATTCATACAAAGTTGTGCAGTTCCCTGACAGTGACAAACCCGTTTCCCCGCCCTAAATACTTACCAAGAGGAGTCCCCAAAAGGGTATAGCTCAACGCCTCCCTGAATGCCCATGGGACCCTTCGCCTGGTGGATGGGCAGCTCATCAAGTATACCTTTAGGGTGGAATGGGGAATTCAAGGAATACGTTAAGGAGCTGAGCTCTGTCTAGGTTATGAGAGTCCTATTTTTGGGTAAGTTGCCCCAAACATTTTCTTTGATGTTTTGATAACAATAATAAAAACCTCTCAATCATAAAAACCTCGCAGTGCCTCTCCTGGAGGCAAAGCCTTGGGCCTAGAGGTCTCCTAGGGCCAAGACCAAGATTCAGGACTTTGGGGGTCTGTTAGGGAAACCCATTCAGTCAATACATGTTTGCAGAGAGATTGCATACCTTGGTAATGTAGTCCATGTCTCTGGGCTGTCAAACCAAGAAGTCAGTAGAGGATTGGTCTGGCAGCAGGATCCATGAACTTGATCAACAAGAGCAATTGGAGATGTCGGTACCTATGCAGAAGGACCAAGCTGCGCATCGTCAAGGCCTTGATACTGTCAATTTATTCTAGGGAAGCAAAACCTCGATGCTGACTAGTGCATTGAAGTTTCATCTAGCAGTTTTTTCAGACTTGGGAAATATATGGTAAGTGTTAAAACGTTATAGCATTGCTATCATCTTTAACAAAAAGTCTTATTTATCTAAAGATGCCTTCCTAAACTCTGACATGCTCCAGGCAATATCCAGATAACGGACGACCACAGACCGGTATCAGGGAATACCCTGCTTGTCACGAGATATAGACTTCACCGACATAATAAAACCATTAATGGACGTGCGAAGTGAGGAAGAGGCGAACAATAGAGTACACCATGGAAGTACTTTTCTCGTCTCTTTCGTGAAGAACTGAATATCTAACATGGAAAATCGCACCCCTTCAATCATTTGACCAAGGTAAACCCCCATGTCTAGATAGCTAGAAAGTTTTAGAAATGCTCGCCTCGGTTGTTGATCTTCTAGCACATCGTTCTTCACACCACTCGTTCCGCTAGCTCACGGTCTGTTCTCCCTATCAAACATGCCATATCTGTTGGCGAGCCTCACCCTTCTCCTAAATCTGCTCCTCCTCCCTCTCCCCTCGACTAGGCGCGATGCTGTATTTACCGCGAGGATGTAAAAAAATGGTGATTATAATCATAATTGGAGATATAACATAACTTCACACAACACTAAATATGTATTCACATTGATTGACTTAGAATTGGTGATGCTTATAGCATATCAAGCTTGGAGGTTCCTGCTCTATAATTCCCGCACGCGCCGCACTCATCACTGACGCGGCATGCAGCGCGCGGGGAAGTAAAAACCGCTCGCGGCGGCGGCGAAGGAGGGCGCCTTTGACGACAACACTTACATAGAGAGGGGAAGGGGCACATTCAAGTTACTATATTTCTCAATTTTTCCCTGCGTAAAGTCGTTTGAATATTTAAAAAATGACACTCATAAACCGTACCTGTCAACAATTTCAATATTTTTAATTATAAAGGTTCTCTCTCTCTCTCTCTCTCTCTCTGTCTCTCTCTATATATGTATATATATATATATATATATATATAATAATATATATATATATATATATATCGCTTGATTAAAAAAGGGATAAAAATATCTTGTATATTAGATAAAAAGGGACCTTGTAAAATACGCTCAGAGGCAAAATATGAAATACAAGGAATTAGATGATGAAAAAGCCGGTTTATCTACTGAGATACACTGCAAAATTGTTTTTTTTTTTTTTTTTTTTTTTTTCCCCCCCCCCCC
>NW_023644658.1:0-8536 GCF_015228065.2 Penaeus monodon | reverse complement strand
TAGCAACAAGTTATCGTTAATATATTGTAGAGAAAGACAACAGCTAACTTTTACTTCTTATTGGCTTTCATATTTAAGTGCGTTTGTTTATTTATTGATGTGTTTACTAATTTGCTAGGAGGACTGTGCCTGCGTACATATAATATAAATTCCTTCAAAATATGGATAGTAGTGATGATGCTACCTAGCACGCGCCCACACACATGCACACACACACATACATTAACACAACACACACACACACCACACACACACACACACACACACACATACACACACACACACACACTGTTAATTTCATGCACACGTTGCTAATAAACGACCAAAGTATTGATATGAAAGGCCATGTGTCCATCTAGATTCAATTACCATAAGCAACAGGTAAATCAACCTGGTCAACAAATGTTCCCATATATGTTCTGTTATATACAATAAGAGCAGATATCTGCAAAGGTTAATTAATAGTTTATTTGCATTGACAACAGGAAAGTCTGCTTCGGTTACTATTAGCATCAGAGTAACAATTGGAAATATTTTAGCAAGTAAATGAAAATAGTCTGTGATGTTATCTCCATTATAATTTACACACATTGGCATAATAACATAGTAACAGACACACCGTTTTGCTAAAATTCTAATCTAATTCTAATCATAAAACTATGTATATATATGAATTCAACAACACTCACATATAGTATTCAAAATATAGTATTCGCAAATAGTCTTCAAAATATAGTATTCACATATAGTATTCAAAAATATAGTAATCACATATAGTATTCAAAATTAGTATTCAAAATATAATATTCAAAATATGGTATTCACATATAGTATTCAAAATATAGTATTCACATATAGTATTCAAAATATAGTAATCAAAACATAGTATTTAAAATTCACACATAGTAATTTTAACCTTCTACTTCTTTACATTTACAAATTGCAAAATACCGATGCATTTTTCATGCTAATCACGCAAGTACTTTACCAATCATCTAGTAATTGGAGAAAATGTTGATGTTATGAAGAAATGCATATCATCGTTATAAGATGCAGGTTTTTGAGAAGTAAGTATCCTGACGTCTCTTTTACAGTGGAGTAGAATATATGAAATTAATGTTCTTGTGATTTGGACATATGTGGGTCATACACACATAAATATTCATGTATATTATAATATTATATAATATATATATGTATATAATATGTATATTATATATATTATTGCATATATTTATATATATATTACACACACACACATATATATATATATATAATATTATATAATATAATTATATATATATAATATATACATACATATATATATATATAATATATAGATAGATAGATAGATAGATAGATAGATAGATAGATGCATCTATGATATATACAAGTGTGTGTGGTGTGTATATATATATGTTATAATATATATATAATATATATCAATTTATATATATATATGTATATATCTTATATAGTATATATCTAGATATATATCATATAATATATATTATGATATATATATATATATATATATATGTATAGATATATATATATATGTATATGTGTATGTGTATGTGTATAAATATATACATATGCTAATATGATCTTTTTACGTAAAGGGCCTACACATACATTGTATATGCACATACACACACACTCACGCACGCGTTCGCGCACACACACCTACACACATGTTAATATATGCACACACACACACACACCTACACACATGTTAATATATGCACACACACACACACACACACACACACACACACACACACACACATAGCACACACACATATGTGTATACATATTATATATATATATATATATATATATAAATAATAATATATATATAACATATATATATATTATAATATAATATATATATTATATATATGTATAGTATATATATATATCTATATAATATATCATATATAAAATTATTTGAGGCCCGCGTGGCCGAGTGGTTAGAGCATCGGACTCAAGAACTTCACCTCGATTGCCTACCTAGCCACGGGTGGCAAGCCAGCCCAGTCAGTGACGGTCCCAGACTCGGGTAAATAGAGGTGACTCGAAGACAACGGCAAACCACCGCTCTAAAATCATGGAAATCCATGATCGCCAACGTCCTTGTAGGGCAGGGCAAAAAAAAAAAAAAAAAAAAAAAAAAAAAAAAAAAAGGAAGAAAAAAAAAAAAAAAAAAAAAAAAAAAAAAAAATATATATATATATATATAGATATAATATATAATATATATATATATATATATATAATAATATATAAAGATGGAATAATGCACTGTACGTATGATATCGAACCCAGGTCACTCCGAGTATGAAACACACACTGGAGGGCCAGTACTAAAACAACCGTGCCACACGACCCACAAAAAGGGGTGTGCAACTAGGATCTCACTAGCTCCATAGACATTACCTATCTACTCATACTAGAGTAATGATTGCGAAGTAACCTGGGTTGGATTCCTGGTCAGGGAGGTCTGTTATTTATCGATATCAATGCGGCATTACATTTTCCATCTTTCATAAATATACCTTAGTAACAACTGACTTATTAGGCCGCGGCGGCCAAGCGGTTTAGAGCGACGGACTCAAGATGTCACGACGCCAATCTGAGTTCGAGGGTTCGAGTCAACCGGCCGGCACGTTGTTCTCTTGGGCAAGGAACTTCACCTCGATTGCCTCCCTTGCCGCTGGGTGGGCAAGCCACCCCAAGTCATGCCGGTCCCAGAACCGGGTAAATAGAGATGGTGACTCGATAAAACACCGGGCGGAAGGCAATGGCAAACCACCGCTCTAAATTGCCAAGAAAATCATGGAAATCCATGATCGCCAACGTCCTTGTAGGACAGGGCACTTAAAAAAAAAAAAAAAAAAATCTGATTAGGGTTTAAATTCCCTAAATCAATTTCCACCGAGTGCCACGGGAGTGTGTGTAAAATGTATTATTACTCATGTATGAGGTAGACAGGTAATGCCCTATGGAGCTAGTGAAATCCTAGTTGCACACTCCTTTTAGTGGGTCTTTGTGGCATGGTTAGCCATCTGGTTTCATACCCGGAGTTATCTGGGTCCAAGTCCTGGTCAGGAAGGGCGTTATTAACATACATATAAATACATATATATATATATTTTATATAGATATATATATATATAATATATTTTATAAAAGACACACACACACACACACAACAACACACACACCACACACACACACACACATATATATATATATATATATTTTATAATTATATATATATTAATATATAATATATTATTATATATATATATATATCATGATATATAAAATTACTATATATATATATCTAATATATATTATATATATATAATTATAAAAATATAAAACAACTTTATACAAAACATGTACAGGGTATATATCTATATATATGTATATATATGAATATAAATAAATGAATACCCATACACAACACACACAAAACACATATATATATATATATATATATATATATATATATATATATATATATATATATATAATATATAATATATATATATATCTTCTTTAACGGTAGGTTCATGTCTGAGCCGCCGTGGTCACAGCATGATACTTAATTATAGTTTTCATGTTGTCATGCTCTTGGAGTGAGTACGTGGTAGGGTCCCCAGTTCCTTTCACGGAGAGTGCCGGTTACATTTTAGGTATCATTTCTCTATTTATCCGGGTTTGGGGACCAGCATTTGACTTGGGCGGGGCCTGGCCACCCAGTGGCTAGGTAGGCAATCGAGGTGAAGTTTGCCCAAGGGAAAAATGCGCCGGCCGGTGACTCGAACCCTCTAACTCTTTTTGCCGTCGTGACAGTGTTGAGTTCGACACTCTAACCATTCGGCCACCGCGGCTCCGATTATATATATATATATATATATAATATATTATATATATATTTTATATATATATTATATTTTATATACACACACATTTATACACACGTATACATGTATTTATCTATATCTCTATATGTACGTATTTATATGAATATAAATAAATGAATATATATAATATATATATTATAAAAAATATTAATTATATACATATATATATTTTATATTTATGTGTGTGTGTGTGTGTGTGTGTGTGTTATTACTGTACAAGAATTCAGATAAATATATATATTTAGTTATTCATATGTGCACACACGCAACACACACAACCCACACACACACAACACCCCAACACACACACACCACACACACACATATTATATATATATATATATTTTAGCATAATTCAACAGCCATCAACAGCGGTTCAGCACGCTCCCACTTGTGCCCTGGCGGAGACTGTCCCTGCGACACCTGCGTTTAAATTTTCTTTACGTAATTTTCGAGCTCGAGCCAGAAATCGGAGCATGGCCATTTATTAGGAAAAATAATTAAACGTATATATAGTTATGCGTGATTTATTTTATTTGTTTATTTATTTATTTTTAACAGTGAGTTGTAAAGGAAGTTTTGCATTTTTTTCACACTCAGTAATTGTTATGTGGAAGAACACCTCTTTTCCTGAAACCATTCGCACACCCAGGCATAGTATGAGACATTATTTAGTTTTTATTTATTTATTTATTGTTTATCTATTTTTTTTGTTATTTATTTTTTTTATTATTTTATGTTATCTAACTTGTAACTGAAACAGTTTGGCGCTTGATGAATATTTTTTGTATCGTTAAGTTTTATCTTTTAAAATAGTTTTTGTATCTGCTAAGGTCTGTCATTTTTAAAAGGAATTTTGTATCTGTTTTGTCAATATCTAGTCTTTGATATGCCAAGGTCCGTCATTTTTAAAATATTTTTTGTTTCTGTTAAGTTTGTCATTTTTAAAAAAGTTTTGGATCTGTCAAGAATTGTCATTTTAAATAGTTTTGTTTGAAAATTCTTTTTGTATCTGTTAAGTTTTAACATTTTTAAAGTTCTTTTATCTTTTAAAAGTAGATAGGAAATTTCAAAATCGCCATCAGAATCTTTGTCCTTTTTGATCTGGCCTAATATAATACTTGTTTTCTTTGGGAATTCTACGTAAAAAATAGCCCACACAGTTTTTGGTTTTCTTTCAGAGGTTGTTCACTGGTATGCGTCCATAAAACCTCAGATTCAGTTTTAAAAAAAAAAAAAAAAAAAAAAAAAAAAAAAACGCTAGCAGTTTAAAATTTTGCTACTACCCCCTTTTTTCCTATTCTTTTTTACCTCTTCTTTTTTTTTCTTTTTTTTTCCCTTTTTCTTTTTTTTTTTTTTTTCGGGGTGTGTCTATTGTAACGAATTTAAAATTTCCCCTCCTACCTTCATTCTTTCCTTCCCACCTGATTTAGGATATCCCCAAAGGGTTAAAAGCTCAAACGTCCCCCCTTAAGGGTTAAAAATTTGAATGTTTTTTGTCACTATAAAACTTTTAATTACAAAGGGGGGCGAAATATCTTTAAATTTTGATATATTTTTAAAAGGGGGAATTTTTTTTTCCCCCGAATCTTATATTTTTTGACTTGTATTATATTTGAACGAAATATAATAATACAGAAAACTTTAAAGAGTTTTGGAGGGGGTCCCAGGTTATTGCAAAAGGGGGGGAAAACAGGCCCTAAGTTGATTTCAAAAGGTAAAACTAAAAAGTATTATTTCCCGTTTAGGGCCCGTATTAGGTCATCCTTTCAGTTTCTTTTTGAGACAATTTGGGACAATTTTAAAACTATAACCTATAGAGGTGGATTTAGTAAAATAAGAAAAAGTTTTGGGCCTTAAAGGCGAGAGGGGAGCAGTCAGAGTCTTGGAAGGAATAATGTACCCCGCCCCCCCCCCCCCAATTGACGCCTCTGTCTGTCCCGATCCTGATTCCGAACTTTTGGAATGTGTTTTATGTTCTGCTTCTGGATGTTCTCCCTTTCAGCCAACTTATTTCCCCTCTCCCTTTCCTAATTCGAAAAAGCCCTCGAGTTCGTCTTTTCGTTTTGCGGAGAATATACATTTCCCCGTCTATGAACAAACTGTTTATATATATATAAAATATAATATATATATATATAAATATATATATATAATTTTATTTTATATATATATATGAAAAAGATAACCGATTGAAAAGCACACGTCCAAAATATATTTATATATAAAATATATATAATATATATATATATATATAATTTTATATATAATATTATATATATATATATGGGGTACCTTAGGACAACTCACTGTTCGGCAGAACGTGACGTCCTCCCACTGCGGCCACACTTTAGGATTTATTGGAACTGAATAGTGTGTTAATTAAGAGAGTCGGGACAGTCTCTTTTCAATAACTTAAAAATATGGTCTTTTGTGTTCCTACAGCTGTATATATGGCTAGATTAGGGAACGAAAATCAAATATTGGTTCATTAACTGAACACTATATGAAAAAACGGCAATTTTTAAAAATCTGGACGAAACTTCTTTATTTATACACACACACACAACACGCAAATAAATTTCACTATATAATGCCACTTTCCACCAAACTACGTATGACCAAGGAATCTCCTCCCTTCAGAAATGAACACTTTTTAAAAGTAAAGGAATATCTGATTAAACATACCGGCTATTCCAAAATAACCCTCCTTTGCTCATAATGATAACCAAGAATCTCGTTTGTCACTTACAGTCATTGATCTTGCTAAGGCTAAAGGAGGAGCAAAGCTGACACTCTACCCCCCCTGTAGTCTCAGGCCCATAGCCCTAGTCCGTCCGGATCCCGGAAACCTAATCCTTGTTTGGTGATCTTCGAATTGCTGGTCACCTCGGCGGCAAAGGGTTCGTGCATACGAGCGCGTTGACCCGGTTTGCTGGCACATCAGGCCGGAAGTTGCAGGTGCTATAGTCCTCCCGAAACTTTAGTAATTACCAGTTTATTTATGATGTTAATAATGATCTGTTTATTTTATGATGTTCAATAACTATCTGTTTATTTTATTATGTTCTATAATATCTTTTATTTTATTTGTTCTATAATTATCTGTTTGTTTTATACTTCAATAATTATCAGCTTATTCTATGAAAGTTCTTTCAATCCTTTATTGAGAATGTTGAAGTTTTTGTTATTATATCTACTTCATAACAAACATGAACAGTTGAGAGGAAACATATAATATTTTCCAAAAAAGTTATGTACGTGAAAAATAATGAAATGTTTATAGCAATCTTTATCCTTTAACTTCAAAAGAAATGGCAAGATAAGTCTTTGTCAATATCTTGCCTGTTTTATTCAAAGAAGTCAATCGTATTTATACAACATAGAGATTATTTTTATCAGTGGAAAACAAAAATATACACAACCTGAATCACAAATTTCACGTTATCTTCCACAATAAGACAAGCAAATTATGCTTAGCCAGTTATTTTATACCAATATATATATATATATATATATATATATATATATATATTTTTTTTTTTTTTTTTTTTTTTTTTTTTTTTTTTTTTTTTTTTAGGGTTTACTTAATTTCGTTGAGATTCATGTGATTTTGATTATAATCGTTGAGCACGAATTTAATTATCGCTCCTGAACACTTGGAATATTTCTAGGTCTATCCATTCTTCTTAAGGTTGATATTTAGTGAAATTTAGATTTTAGCTGGCATCATTCATGAGAAAAAAATAATTATATACTGTAATTTGCCAGACACACACACATTTATGTATATTTATATAAAGTATTATACACGTATATATGTTCTATTTATTTATGTATACACATATAAATGTATGTAAATATGCATATATAGTATGCATATATATCTACAAAACACGCAACCCCACAACACATTTATTATAAAATATATATATATATATATATATATATATAATATATATATAAAAATATATATATATATATTTTGTTGTTGGGGTGTGTGTAGTTGTATGTATTCTATGCATATATATATATATCATATATATATATATATATATATATATATATATATATATATTATGTATTATATATATATATATAAATATTATTATATATATATATTATATATACAATTTCTGCCTTATTTTGTGTCACAAATATGAACATATATATATATAAAATATATATATATATACATAATTTTATATATATATATATATAATATTATATATATATATTTTAAAATATATATATATATTATATACATATGTAGTGTGTGTGTGTGTTTGTGGTGAGAGAGTATATATTAATAATAATATTATTATATATATATTATATATATAATTTAATATATATATATTGTGTGTGTGTGGGTGTGTGTGTGTGTGTGTGGGGTGTGTTTTGTGTGTGTTTGTTTTTGTGTTTGTGTGTGAGAGAATATATTATATATTAATATTATATATTTCTATATATATATTATAAATATATATTTTATATATATATATATATATATATATAAATATAGTATATTACTAATATAATATATATGTGTGTGTGTGTGTGTGGGGTGTATGTTATATGCACTTTAATAAGGTTGTTAT
>NW_023644657.1:0-8536 GCF_015228065.2 Penaeus monodon | reverse complement strand
ATTTTTTTTCTTCCTTATTTCTTATTAGCTTCTTTTTATCATTCCTTTTTTTTTTTTTGTTTTCATTAATATACTGTCTTTTCTTATCTAATTTCCTTCTACCATGATTTGTTTCTGAAGATAAACAATATTAACGAAATTGATTACAGTGTTATAAAAAAGGCTTTGAAACTGAACTATAGTGATTATAAAATGCAGTTTTAGTTAGTTTTGAGTAAATATTCCGTGATCCTAAACGATTAACTGACATCAAAATAACCTTGATGCAATAACTCCAGATAATACCGTTAAACTTTGGACGTGAATGACATAAAATTTAATAGCATTTGCAATAAAGTCTACGGGTTAACAACGCCCGGTTTCGAAATCAGCTGTGACCTCTGCGTAAGACGTGATACAAAACTGGGGTTGTTAACCTTTTAAATTCCCTGCATCTATCTTTCACTATACAACTATTGGTCCCGCCCTCCTTGTCTACTTCTTAATAATTATAATAACGATAATAGTGATCGTAACGATAATAATGATGATAATGATAATAATGATAATAGTGATGATAATGATAATAATGATGATAATGATGATAATGGTGATAATGATAATAATGATGATAATGATGATAATAACGGTAACAATAATAATGATAATAGTAATAACAATAATATTAGTAATAGTACAACTACTAGCAGTAGTATCAATTATTACGGTCATGATAATAGAAAAATAACAATAGCAGTAGTGAAATTGGAAGTAGAAGTAGAAGTAGAAGCAATGATATCAATTATAATGATAATGATGATAATGATAATAATAATAATAATAATAATAATAATAATAATAATATAATGATAATAATAATAATAATAATAATAATAATAATAATAATAATAATAATAATAATAATAATAATAATAATAATAATAATAATAATAAAATAATAATAATAATAATAACAATAATAATAATAATAATAATAATAATAATAATCATAATAATAATTAATAATATTAATAACAACAACAACAACGGTAACTGTAATGAGAAACAATTCGCAGTGACAAATTATTCGACTAACCATACTTATACAGACGTGATTGGTGAGCGTCGATTATTTATTTTCTATTATATATTTTTTTTTAATAATTAGAAAATCAAGGAAACAGCAATTGAAGAAATAGTATTTATAGTAATAACGACGATGGTAACTGACAACTATGATATAGAGCTAATAATTATGATGCAACTATTACGATTGAAATATTAATTGCACAGCATACTGAATCATTTTATTTATCAGTAACAGACCTTTATTGATCTCTTGAAACTCATGCTCAATTAAAATATAAATTTTGTCAATATATACATATATATTTAAGTATATCAAAGACCAGAAATTATCTTTAACATTCGAAATATCATATTTTATATTTCACAGTTACAATAACTCACAGACTAGGAATAAGAAAAAATAAAGGTGATAATAATGGTAACAAGATCTGCGATGATAAAGGTAAAATAGTGATCATGAATATGAAAGTAAAAAGCAATACTAGGGAATGATAATAATAATAATAATAATAATAATAATAATAATAATAATAATAATAATAATTATTATCATTATTATTATGACAATAATAATAATAATAATAATGATAATAATAATAATAATAATAATAATAATAATAATAATAATAATATTAATAATAATAATAATGATAATAATAATAATAATAATAATGATAATAATAATAATAACAATAATGACAATAATAATGATAATAATAATAATAATAATAATGATAATAATAATAATAATAATAATAATAATAATAATAATAATAATAATAATAATAATAATAATAATAATAATAATAAATCTATTTACTATATTTATTAACAATAGGGATGGCAAAATGATAATAGTGGCAATATTAATCTCAACAAATTATAGTATATTCATGTTTTACAATATATCTATAATCGCTTCTCATGCCAGATGTCCCTTATATACTTAAAGAACTAACGCTTAACAAAAAACTTCTAGATCAGTGACGTCGTTATGTATTTTAGTTTTATATATAAAGTGAGTTAAGATCTAGAATAATAATAACAGTAATAATGATGATAGTAATGATGGTAATGATGATGATGATGATGATGATGATGATGTGATGATGTTGATGATGATGATGATGATGATGATGATGATGATAATAATAATAATAATAATAATAATAATAATAATAATAATAATATAATAATAATAATAACAATAACAATAACAATAATAATAATAAGGATAATAATAATAATAATAGTAATAACAGTAGTAATAATGATAATTAGAATTATAGTAATAACTATGATAATATTGATAATAATCATATTGATAATAATAATAATAATGATAATAATAATAACAATAAAAAAATAATAATAATAGCAACAATAATAATAATAATGATAATGAGATGATGATGATGATGATGATGATGAGGATCACTATTATCATTTTTATTATTACACTGGGACGTCATTAGTATGCCTTCTAATAACTATGCATTATTAGAGACGGAAGCATCCATTTACTGAGGGAGCGTCATCTTACACGGTGTATATACCTTTTAAATTCCAAAATTCCTGAAGCTGCAAGTGAAATCTGACGGCAATTGCTAATGATACTGGCCTCGATTGCACAGAAAAATCGAACTTTATACTGAAAGATACAGTGCCATAGAAAGATTTTTTTTTGCTATAAATGATATAGTATACTAGGACTATCTATGCCCCTCTAATAAAAAGGCCTAGTAATTGTATCAAGTTTTCTTTGGCCTGAGATTCCAAGGGACGTGTGGAATTCGCACCATCTGCATCCCTCTCTCTGTATTTCTTTCTGCTCCCTTTTGCTACATTTCTCTCCTTTTCCTCCTTTTCTCTCGTTCTCCCTCTTCGGTCCTTTCATTTTTGCTCATTCTTCCCCTTCTCTTTTTAGCTTTTCTTGTCTCTCATTCACCCTTCCCCCCCTCTTCCACTCTCCCTCCCCCCCTTTTGTTTTTTTTTTTTTTTTTTTGTTTTCCTTTTTTTTTTTTTTTTTCATTTTTTTTCCCCATTTTTTGGGCGAGAGAGAGGAATAGGAAAGGGGGAAGGAGAGAGATAGAAGGGGGAAGGAAAGGGGAAGCAGGAGAAAAGAGGTTTAGAGAATGGAAAAAGGAAAAGAAGGAGGAGGAGATGGGAAGTCGGAGTGATGGGGGGGAAAGGGGAGAGGAAAGAAGAAGGGGGAAAGAGAGTAAAGAAGAAAGAAAAATGAAAAGGGGAAAAAGGGAAGGAAGAAAGAGAGAAAAGGAGAAAAAGAATGAGAATGGGAAAAGGAAGGGGGGAAGAAGGAGAGAAAAGAACAGAGAGGCGAAAGGGGTGAATGAGAGAAAAGAAAAGCTAAAAAGGAAGGGAAGAAGAGAAAAAATAAAAGGGACAAAGGGGAACGAGAGAAAAGGAGGAAAAGGGGAAAAATGTAGAAAAAAGGGAGCAAAAAAGAAATACAGAGAGGGGATCAAAAGGGTGCGAATTCCAAGTCCCTTGGAATCCAGGCCAAAAAAATTTGATAAAAATTTACTGGGCCTTTTTTATTAAGGGCATAGATAGTCCTATATACTATTCATTTATAGCAAAAAAAAATCTTTCTATGGCACTGTATCTTTCAGTATAAAGTTCGATTTTTCTGTGCAATCGAGGCCAGTATCATTAGCAATTGCCGTCAGATTTCACTTGCAGCTTCAGGAATTTTGGAATTTAAAAGGTATATACACCGTGTAAGATGACGCTCCCTCAGTAATGGATGTTCCGTCTCAAAAAATGCAAGTATTAGAAGGATACAATGACGTCCCGTGTAATAAAAAAAAATGATAATGTGATCCTCACATCATCATCATATATCATTCATTATATTATTTTTATTATTTTTTGCTTTTATTATTTTTTTTTTATTGTTATTATTATTACTTATTATTTTTATTATCAAATGATTATTATCAATATTTCATTTTTATTACTAAAATTCAATTTATCATTTTACTACTGTTATTCTTTTATTTTTATTTTTATCCTTTTATTTTTATTGTTATTTTTATTGTTGTGGTTATTATTTTTATTATTTTTATTATTATTAATTATTTTATTTTATTATTATTTTTATTATTTTATTATTATTATTATTATCTTATTGTTATTATTATTTTTTTATTATTATTTTTATATTATTATTATTTTATTATTATTATTATTTATTTTTTTTGGGTTTTTATGTAATAACTTATATCATCATCAATATTGTCATCATTATCATCATTATCATCATTATTATCATCTTCATCATCATATCATCATCATCATCAACATCATCATCATATCATCATCTATCATCATCATCATTACCATCATTACTATCTCTTATTACTGTTTTTATTATTCTAGTCAACTCCTTATATAAAAAACAAATACAAAACGCGTCACTGATCTAGAATTTTTTTTGTTAGCGTTATTTCTTTAAGTAAAAAGGGGGCCTGCATGGAAAACATTTAGATATATTGAAAAAAAAAATATACTAAATTTGTTGAGATTTAAAATTGCCCTTTACATTTTGCCCTCCCTATTTTTAAAAAAATTAGTAAATAGATTTAAATTTTATTATTATTTTATTTTTATTATTATTATTTATTATTATTATTATTATTATTTTCATTATTTTTATTATTATTTTATTATTTTCGTTGTTATTATTATTATTATCATTATTATTATTATTTTATTATTATTGTTTTGCATTATTTTTATTGTTTTTATTATTACTTTTATTATTATATATTATTATTATTTTATTTTTATTATATTTTATTATTATTTTATTATTTTTTATTATTATCTTTTTTTTATTTTGTCATTATTATCATTTTTATTATTATTTTTAAATTTTTATTATTATTATTTTATTATTATTTTCATTCCCCATATTGCTTTTTACTTTCATATTCAGATCACTATTTTCCTTTATCATCGCCGTCTTGTTACCATTATTACCCTTTATTTTTTTTTTTTATTCCTAGTCTGGATTATTGTAACTGTGAAATATAAATATGTATTTTGAAAGTTAAAGATAATTTTGGGCTTTGATATACTTAAATATTTGTTATATTTACAAATTTTATTTTTTAAATTTAGCTGAGTTTAAGGATCAAAAAAAGGTCTGTTACTGTAAAAAAAAAATGATTCTAAAGCTGGGCAATTTTAAAATTTCAAACGTAAAAAGTTGCACATAATTTTTTAGCTCTTATCTAGTTGTCGTTACCATCGTCGTTATTTCTATAAAAACTATTTTTAATTGCGTTTCCTTGATTTTCTAATTATTAAAAAAAAAAATATAAAAGAAAAAAATAATCGACGCTCACCCAAACACGTCTGTATAAGATTTTTAGCGAATAATT
The DNA here is from genome assembly GCF_015228065.2 of Penaeus monodon. Classification (NCBI taxonomy): domain Eukaryota; kingdom Metazoa; phylum Arthropoda; class Malacostraca; order Decapoda; family Penaeidae; genus Penaeus; species Penaeus monodon. The sequence continues at coordinate 3,059 of NW_023644657.1, read as the reverse complement.
TTTTTACTGCGAATTGTTTCTCATTTCAGTTACCGGGGGTTGTTTTTTGTTATTAATATTATTAATTATTTTATTATTATTATTATTATTATTATTTTTTTATTCGTTAGATTTATTATTTAATGATGTGATGAGAGATCAGATCAGATTATTCTTATTTTTTATTTTATTATTTTTTTATTTTTATTATTATTTCATTATTATTATTATTATTATTATTATTATTATTTTATTTTATTTTTTTTATTATTATTTTATTATTATCATCATCACTCATTTATTATTATCATTTTACTATCATTATTGCTTCTTATTATCATTATCATATATTTTTATCATCATTATTTTTATTTTTTTTTATTATATTATATATTATTATAATATTATCATTATATTTTTTATTATTATTATTATTATTTTTTTATTATTATCATTATCTCATTATCATTTAATTGATATCATTGCTTTTATTTTACTTCTACTTCCAATTTCCTACTGCATTGTTTATTTTTTTTTATCATGACCGTAATAATTGATACTACTGCTAGTAGTTGTCTATTACTAATTTTTTGTTTTTACTATTATCATTTTATTTTTACCGTTATTATCATCATTATATCATTATTTCCTTATCCCATTTTCAAAATTATCATTATTTTCATTTTTTCATCACTATTCATTATTTCATTTTCATCATATTTCGTTCGATCACTATTTTCGTTATTATAATTATTTAAAAAGTAGACAAGGAGGGCGGGCCAATAGTTTTATGTGAAAGATAGATGCAGGAATTTAAAAGGTTAACAACCCCCTTTTTTTATCACGTCTTCGCAGGGTCACAGCTGTTTTGAAACCGGGCGTTGTTAAACCCTAAAACTTTATTGCAAATGCATTAAAATTTTAGTCATTCACGTCAAAGTTTAAAGGATTTTCTGGGTTATTGCATCAAGGTTTATTTTTATGTCAGGGAATCGTTTAGGTCACGGAATATTTACTCAAACTAAACTAAACTGATTTTAAATCACTATAGTTCAGTTTCAAAGCCTTTTTTTATAACACTGTAATCAATTTCGTTAAAATTTTTATCTTCAGAACAAAAACTGGTAAAGGGGAAAAAGTAAATAAGAGAAAAGAGCATAATATTTAAAGAAAGAACAAAAAAAAAAAAAGGGAAAAGTAAAAAAAAAGCTAAAAAGAAAAAAGGAAGAAAATATAAAAAAAATCAAGTAAAGCGAAACGAAAAGACTAGAAGAAAAATGTGTACATACATATCTTTATTATACGTATACTTTTGTGTAAGTGTATTGCATCCGTTTTTTTTTTTTAAAAAAAAAAATCAAAATTGTTTCTTTTTCCTGCAAATCAAAATCCCCTTATTTACATTTTGGGATTTTTTCATCATAATATATATTTATTTTATATATAAAAATATATATATATATAATATTAATATATTTAATATATAATATGTAATATATACATAATATTATATACTAATTTTATATATTAAATATATATTATATTATATATATATATATAATATTATATATATTAAAATAATATTTAAAACGTAAAAAAATTATGATATCATACATAGACAGCAACCAAACACCGAAATATTTTTAAGGCTTTGCTATGTTTTCCTTTTAGAAGGGGATGTCGAAACGGTTTTAATGGCCCCCCCGTTTTTTGCATCCGAAGGTTCCTTCCCTTTACATTTAGTGCTTATTTAAAAAAAATCTTACAAAGGGGGTGACGTATACGGTGACCTGTTGGACCATGTGTGCAAAGGAAACAATGGTAAAAAGCTCAAATGCATACAGTGAAAAAAACACACCCCCCAAACATACAAGAGCACATATCCCACAACACATATTGATATATATGTATATATAAATATTATATATATATATTATATATTATATATAAAATATATATATAATATATTATATATATATAAAAATTTTATATATATATTAAAATATATATATTAATATATATATAAAATATATATATATATATATATATATATATATATACAATATTATTTTATAATATTTTTTAAATTATATATATATATATCTTATATATAGATAATATATATTTATATATTATTTTATAAAATTAATATATAATATATTATATATATATATATATATTTATATATAATATATTGTGTGTGTGTGTGTGTGTGTGTGTGTGTGTGTGTGTGTGTGTGGTGGGTGTGTGTGTGTGTTTGTGTGTATATATATATATAATATATATATTAAAATTATATATATTATATATATTTTTAATATATATTTATATATTATATAATAATTATATAATATTTTTAATATAATATTATATATTATATATTTATTATTAATATTTTATATATATATTTTATATATATATATAATATATATTTATTATATTTTTATTATATTTTTATATAATATATTTCTTATTTTTATTTTTATTATTTGTGGTGTGTGTGGTGGTGTGGTGTGTGTGTGTGTTGGGGTTTGTTTTTTTGTGTGTGTGTTGGTGTGGTTGTGGTGTGTGGTAAATATTTAAAATTATATTATATATATATAATTAATTTATATATATTTTTATTTTAAAATCTTCTCCTCTCCCCTCTCTCCTCTCTCCTCTCTCTCTCTCCTCTCTCTCCCCTCTCTCTCTTTCTCTCTCCTCTCTCTCTCCACTCTCTCTCTCTCTCTCTCCCTCTTTTTTTCCTCCATTTATCTATCTACGTTTTTCTCTGCATCGCCGTCTACCAGTTCCTCCTGTATTATATATATTACAAAGTCACCCAGTGTGTCCCGTTACACCCGATAGCCCTGAGATTTTGCAGTGGAATGTAGGAAGTGCTGTTTGAAACGACATTAGAATAGCAATGTTTATTTTAAAAAATAAAAAAAGGGGCCTCTGGAAATTTTTATCTGGCTGGGTCATTCTCAAATACGCTAGTATTGTACTTTTGCTAATATTATATTATCTTTATCTTGTCACTTTACTTTTCATTACATCATAATCATTTTTATTATCACATTTTTTTTTTATATCAT